>NC_048314.1:24328425-24481677 GCF_013100865.1 Trachemys scripta elegans
CTGAGCTCACCTGTGTTGGCCCGCCCTGATCCAGGGCCTGGCCTCTGAACTGCTTACTCGCTCAGCCCCTGCGACCAGGACCTGAGCTCACCTGTGTTGGCCCGCCCCGATCCAGGACCGGGCCTCTGAACGGCTTACTCGCTCAGCCCCTGCAGTCAAGGGCCTGAGCTTTAACTGTGGTTGCTCCGACTCTGCACTAAAGAGCCGGAGTGTTGGGACTAACGGACTACTTGTTTCCCCAGCAGTGAGTCGGTGTGGCTCCCCTCCTGTCCGGAAGGGTCGAGCCCCGACCAGAACCTACCACAGTGGGGCAGAGATGAATAAAGGCCTGGAAATGCAAATAATACATAAAGAATTAGGTAAAGTGGTAGAGTGTATTATTAGACACTGGTTTTTGGCTACAGGTTTAAATTAGATGGATGAGCTGTACACCCTACCTGAAGCTTATCAACACCACACAGTCACTGGGGAACTGGGTAGTATCTTCAGAGGAAAGTATCATTGGCATTGCGGGACGGGATTGAGGTGTATTGTCAGAATCCTCCAACTTCTACTACAATTTGCTGCTAGTAGCCATTCTCTTTCAGAAGTGGGAACATATGCTGCTCACTTCACTATGACAGGACAATATGTAGAGCAAGGACAATGATTTTTTTCTACTACACCAACAGTGTGTAATTACTTCTAGATGAGATGTACAAATAGCTGCATTTCTTTGCTGAGTATGTATTTGAATTGCCTTTTGCAACAATCCCAGAAACTAGACGCTTGAGGCTTTTGTTATTTATTTAAAAATCATCTTGTCAGACTTGGTCTAGAGGTCCTTAGACAAGTGTTTCTGGTTTAATGTCTTTACAGAACTCCAACAATGCACCACATAATCATATGTATTCCCATTTCTAGCCACTTTGACTTGGTCGCAGCCAGAAGTACATGGTAATCCTCCCTCACCTCGGCATGGCCATGTGGTGGTTGCAGTTGGGACCAAGCTTTTCATACATGGTGGGTTATCTGGTGATAAATTTTACAATGATCTGTTCTGCATTGATACAAGTAAGTATATAAAGTAGCTATAGCTGCATTAATAAGTAGTGTGATGTGGTCTGCTTTGAGAGAGACCATCTCTCACAGAACCACTAAAATAACTATTGGATAGGTGCAGTAAATAGGCTCCAGGGTGGCTGGTTGGTGCTGGGGCATGTTGCTTTTGTTGTTTGTCATGCTGATCCTCAGTTCTTAAGCAGGCAGAAATCCTATTGGCTTCAGTGAGAGATTTGTCTACAGGTCTAATGGACTGGGATTGGTGGTGACAATGCAAAGGTGTGTGTGCGGGGCCTCCCCTCTGTCAAAGCCAACTGCTGGTTACAAGTGAGAAATATGGGCATTTCTGTAATATGGCTATGGAGATAATTACTATTTGACGTATCCAAGAGCTGAATGTATGTTGCTGTTGGGGTTCTTTTGACTGCTGAAAAACTGCTTGACAGTGATTAATTACCACAAAGTATCTGAAAGACTGGCACCCCATGTTTCTTTCATAAATGGCTGCAGTAGCATATTCTGTAAATATTAATTAAAACAATGCTCTGTCTTTACTGTGTACGGCACTCTCATGAGTCAGAATGGCAGTGAAAGCTCTATCCATTCTACTGATGTTCTATACAAGTAGAACCTCAGAGTTACCAACACCTCGAGACTGGAACTTGTTCATAACTCTGAACAAAACGTTATGGTTGTTCTTTCAAAAGTTTACAACATTGACTTAATACAGCTTTGAAACTTTACTATGTAGAAGAAATATGCTGCTTTTAATCATCTTAATTTAAATGAAACAAGCACAGAAAAAGTTTCCTTACCTTGTCAAGTCTCTCTTAAATTTCCCCTTTATTTTTTTTAGTAGTTTACATTTAACACAGCATTGTACAGTATTCGCTTTTTTAAAAAATCTCTGCTTCTGCCTAATTGCGTACTTCCAGTTCCAAATGAGATGCCTGGTTGACTGGTCAGTTCGTAACTCCGAGGTTCTACTATAGTTGCTCCCCTGTTATATATGGGAGGGAGAACATCATCAACCAAGTGTACTCCTGCTGCTTGATGGTGGTTGGTACCACCAGGAACTCCCATGCAATGGAAAGAAGAAATCTAGCACATCCCCATAGAAGGAAAATCTTTGTGCTTCCCCCAATGCCACCTCCCCAGAAGGACAGTACCTCTGATGCAGGAAAGTGCGAAGTACCTGCAATTGTTGTTCACATCCAAAAAGAACAGCAGTCTTGTTACTAGCCTGAGCTCTTACAAGCAAAGCCCAAGTGTGACTGCTTTAAAACAAAAGCAAACTCAAAGATGGGGCTGATTCAGAGGATTTCAGACCCTGCCCAACTGTTGGCCTTTTAATGCTAATAAATAGCCGTTTATTTCATTCTATACAATGTAGCCACGGATTTATTTTTCTGCCTATAGATGATATGAGATGGGAAAAGTTACCAGCTGCTGGTGATGTCCCAGGAGGACGGGCAGCTCACTCAGCTGCTGCCTTTGGAGACCATCTGTACATTTTTGGTGGAATGGACCCAACTGGGGCACTGGATACAATGTATAAATACCACATAGGTGGGAAGGTTTTTTTCATAAAATTCTACAAAGGTTTTTACCCTTAATTACTGTATGAAAAATATATTTTTATCATAGGAATTATTACATCTTCCCTAGAAACTCCAAACCCAATTCCCTTCTTGGTTACCACAACTTTACACCAGTGTGTGTCTATTGAAATCAGTGGCATTACTCCAATTCTACACTGGTATAATGTTATGGTTAATCAGCATGACCTCCCCACCCCACCTTTTTTTTTTTTTAAGGCGTTATAACATTGCAGACTAGTCCATAATTTGATGATGCCACTATCCTTGTTGTTCTTTCCAAACTGATTTCACAGTGAGTTTTATGTCTTTTTTTGAACTGCAGAAAACCAACACTGGACGCTATTAGAATTTGATTCTCCTTTGCCCCCTGGAAGGTTGGACCATTCCATGTGCATCGTTCCATGGCAAGTATGTGTCAATGTTAAGAACAGAGATTCAGAAGCTGTAACCAGCAGAAATACAATCGGGAAGGAAGCAACTGAAACAGTCAGTGATGAGGGGGACTCTGATCAGAAAAAACGAATAGGAAAAGACTGCACAGAAGACAAATTGATGTATTTGTTTTTAATATTTGGTGGGATGGATACTCAAGGGGAGATTCACAGGGACTGTATTGTGAATCTGATTAAGTAATAAAAGCAGAATACTCAAACTGTCCACTTGTATAAATCTAATTCTTTTTTCAGTGTTTATAACTGATAAGATCACGCCGAGAAATGAAATTCTGGCATGAACTGAGTGTTGTGCTAAGAAAATCTTATTTATTAAAATTCTCTTGTTATAGATGTCTATTTATTACTTTACCTTCCTGGGCTGCTGTGTAGATTTACATGTATGTAATGTCCTTCACCTTAAAGGGCCACAAACTCCAGAAATGTGTACAGCTACCTTTTATAGTCTCCTTCAGAGGATATGCAACTAAGAGGTAGATTTAATGCATATTTTGCTATTGGCAAGAGTGGAGCTGAAGCCCTGGTGGCTGGCTCTGGAATCTGCCTTGTGATCAAGATGAGCTGATGGAATGTGCTTTGAAGGAAAAACAATTTCATCTGTTTGAGGTAACCTTTCCAGAGCAGCCTTCTGGTTAGCAAGTCCTCTCCATCTCTCAGGACTGGTCTCCATGGAGAAAGTTTGGCATAAATATGTCAGCATAGTTAAAACTCTCTTGCTATATTGGTCTAATCCCTAGCTTGCCTCTTATTCCAATTTTTCTTATCAGTTTGGAAGTAGTATACAGTAGAACCTCAGTTATGAACATTTCAAGAATGGAGGTTGTTTAACTCTGCACAAAACAATTCTTTCAAAAGTTTACAACTGTACATTGCCTTAATACAGCTTTGAAACTTTACTATGCAAAAGAAAAATGCTTTCCTTTTATTGTACATTTTAAGAGTACTGTATTTGCTTTTATTTTTTTATCTCTGCTGGTGTGTGATTGAGTACTTCTGGTTCCAAATGAGGGGTGGTTGACAGATCAATTTGTAACTGAGGTTCTATTGTATAAATTAAACTTGAAAGAAACAAGGGTGTTCTACAGTGGTATAACTACACTAAAATTGGGTGTGTAGATAAGCCCCTACACATAGCTCCCCTCCGGTGTGACCACTGGGTAGCTATAATCCTCTCAATACTGAAGTGTAAAGGTCCTGGATTTAACTTGATACTAGTGATGGGCATAGTATCCATATAGGCAGTCACCTTATTTTTAATCTACTGCTCAATTACATTTAAACCTCAGCACCATAAAACTAGTGGGTGGGATTTTAATTATTCCAAATCTAATTCTTATGCCAGTGAGCCTTTCATTTAGTATCTAAAAGTTAACTTCAAGGATGAGGAAGGTTTGTCATTTAAAAAAACTGAAGTATTCCTAGATAAGCCAAAGATGAAATTGTAAACTAGCAATGGGGATTGAGAGCTGCCCTCTGTGAAATCAATTTTTGGTGGTTTTCTCCCTGTAAGATCAATGTTAAAGTGAAACTTGGCAAAGCCTATTCAGCTATGAGTGGTTGCTAGGTCTAGGGAGGGTGGGACATTAATACTACTAGGAAATGGATAGTGAAGTAGAAATATTAGTTAACATAATTGGACAGTGATGGCAAATAAAAATTTATTCTGAATCAAAAGGTACTATGCACTGCCCAAATAGTTCTTATAGTGGCTCTGTCAAGTGAATGAAGGGGGAAGGCAAGTTCATTACTCATGAAGCTTTTTCCCCATGGTTCAGCAAATAAAGGAACTGGATGAGTGGATGCATTAAGGGATTACAAATATGGTATTATGCTGAACAAAGTAACCATACCTTATTTTACAGTAGTGTCCATGTTTGACTTACCCCATTAGTGTGTTAAGGCCAAGAAGTGGTTGTTCAATTGAATGGAGTTTAGTGTGGAAATAGAAGGTGACTAGGGCATCAAAAACTCAGGATCTAGTAAAAGCTACATACAGCCTTTTCACACTAATGGAGGAGGTTAGTCTATTGAAGTACTCACACTTACAGAGGAAAATCCCTGTAGTGTAGAATGAGATTGCTTTTTAGTGCAGTACTTCTGCATCTTTAAATAGTCTCTCTACCCAGCTGAAAACAATGCATATAAAACATTTAACTTTCTCTTCAAGTCATACCACTGCTTTCTAGTGACATTTGTAGGATTGGGTAAGGAAACTTTAATTCTGGGTAAGTGCCATACAGAACACTGGAGCTAAATCAGTACTGCCAGAACCTAGGAGTGCATGATAATTAGGAAATGCCTGGCTGAACCATGCAGCTATGCTATACTGTTTGCTAAGCCTCTGCTACACCACACACACTAATCACATTTCTGTGCCTCAAAGCTGCACATATCCAACAGCTCTTAAGAGGCTACAAAGTCAAAGGACACTGGGAGTGTCACATCACCACTTTGAAAGGTGGAAATCAGCTTTGGCATTAGAAAATAGAAATCCTGTCAAAGCCAAGATAGATGAACAGTATGTTTAGCACAGGCTGGGATATGCCTCTACCTACACCAGGTTTGGAATGCGATATCCAAAACAGCACTAAGAAAAGTACAGAACAAAGCACATTAAATGGGTGGGTTGATGTTAGTAATGTGGCAGTTTTGTAAAACCATACTATAAATATTAGCAAAAATGCATATCGAAGCACAACTTCAGGAGAATATGCCAAAACAAGTAGTTCCCAGAAGGCAGGCATGTATGTTTTGTATTGTACTATTGTCTCTCAATGAGACCAAGCTTGTGCTGAATCACAAGTGCAGCCAATTGTTCAACTATACCTCTGTTGATCTGTCCAGCTGAACACACAACTCTGCTGATCCATAGTAGGTCCCTTTCCTGCTAATGGGAGGAAAAGGACCAGCTGGCTAGGTACACAGCACCCCTGCAAAAGTACCTTGTATCTATGGGTGCTTTACATGTGCTTCAGGGACGCTAAACTTGAGTAGGCTGTAGGCACTAATCTTATCACTTGGAGTAGTAAGATATCATCCAGCCTTCTTGAGGCTGAGTTGGTCCTCTCACCCCTTGGTTACCTAGAGAAGCACTGATTTGGACTTTAACTGCTCACTAAACCTTAAGGGAGGTAGGTCCTTTTTCTAGCAAGTTAGGCATGACAGCTGTCCAGTTACTAACAGCACTTCAGGTTAAATGCTTACACTGAAGTGCTTGTGGGACTATTTGCAGGATGAACAGAACTTTAGTTGAAAAGAGCATTAAGGAAGTGAACTGCACCCTGTGAGTTTGGTAGTCTGAGCAGACATGCCAGGAAATAAGTTAAGCTAGATCAAGTGTAAGTAACAAATTTATTGTGGTCACTTGGGTAGAAAAAAGTTCCACACACAATGCACATGACCAGTTAGGATGTTTTCCACATGAACACTTCTAAACCCCAACTCATTTTACAGTCCCACCCCACTACCCTTCCCTCCCGCCTCCCCCACAGCATCAAGCAACTGCTAATGAAAAGCAGTAAACAGCCACTTTGGGCTAACATTTCCATCTCCACTCGGAAGTGAAGATTCCAATTACATTCCAGATTAGAGTTCAGTATTATCTTAACAGAAGAGTTCCTGAGTCCAGTATTTACAAGTTAACATTCAGAGATCCCAAGATTTACAATTCATCCTTCTCTCCTGCTTCCTCTTCAGGAGGAGGTCCTGCACTTCCATAAAGCTTGCTAACAATTGGCTGGACAACTTCCTCCAGCTCCTTCTTTTTAGCTTTGAAATCTTCAATTTCAGCATCTTGGTGGCTTTCAAGCCATTCAATCTTTTCCTCTACTGCCTTCTCGATTGTTTCCTTATCTTCTGATGAGAGTTTGCCACCTAGTTTTTCTTTGTCCCCAATCTGATTCTTCAGGGAATAAGCATAGCTTTCCAGCTCGTTTCTGGTATCAATACGTTCTTTAAGCTTTTTGTCTTCCTCTGCAAACTTCTCAGCATCATTAACCATCCTCTCAATCTCCTCTGGTGTCAGACGGTTCTGGTCATTCGTAATTGTGATCTTGTTTTTATTTCCTGTGCCCTTGTCTTCGGCTGTAACACGGAGGATTCCATTCACATCTATCTCAAAGGTAACTTCGATCTGTGGGACACCACGAGGAGCAGGAGGGATTCCAGTCAAGTCAAAAGTACCCAGAAGATGGTTATCCTTGGTGAGAGGACGTTCACCTACAGAGGTAAAAGTTTTAGTTTGTACCTGTGTCTAAAGGGAGGGGTTACATGTGGTTTGACATGACTAACCTTGAGTTTTTGAACCTGTATTTTGTTACACTTTAAGGGGGGGTAAAAGCCCAGCTAAAGTTTGGGGACACTTGAATCTTTGAATGATGACCAGATAAAACTACTTGTTTGAGAGTAGGCTAAGTGTTCAATTTTGGCTTTATTTAGTTGCCTGGAGCAGCATGTTCCTTTGCCTGTAACAGTAAAGTGGAATACTGAGCCACCCAGGTTTGTAGTAGAAAGCCTTTGCAATATCAGTCTTTTAAACTGAATGGGGGTGATTTAGACTTCTCCCTCCAGAGACCACATGATTAGAGCCCTCATGAAAAGGGAGGAGAGGAACTCTGGACAAATCCAATCAAGCACTCTTACTAGAACACTAGTATTTTTGAAGATGCTACAAGTAGCCTTTTGAATTGGCCTGTTACCAAGGTCTCCCCACTAGAGGGGTTGTTTTTCTTCTCAAGGGCTATAATGAGAAATTCTGACATGACCTTTCTTTTGAGGCATGGTCATTTATTGCTCCATGTCTAACTTAGTAAGGCTTTTAAAAGCCTTGACAAGACAGATGTGTACAGGATACATCCTATTTTAGTTCAGTGATACAGGACACTTACCTTCATAGACTTTGATTGTTACAGTTGGCTGGTTATCAGAAGCTGTGGAGAAAATCTGTGATTTCTTGGTGGGGACAACAGTATTTCTTGGGATGAGCTTGGTCATAACACCGCCAACAGTTTCAATGCCAAGTGTCAGAGGACACACGTCAAGTAGCACCAGGTCACCTAAAAGACATTTTTCTAGCTTTACTCCTATTCACAGTTAGAGATTCACACCAAGTTGTTATACTAGAAGTTACAAGGGCACATGGTTATTGTACCCTTATGAAAGCACAGCAAGTATAGACTATTCCTAGTGACAATGTTAACTAGAATTTAGCTTCCTGGTTGAGAACAGAAATCGTGTACCAGGCTTACAAAAAAGTGCTCCAATACTAGTGGTAAAGTGTAAAAACCATTCAGCAAGCTACTAGTTTAGTTTTGCACCTACCAGTATCTTGGTCACCCGAGAGGACACCAGCCTGAACAGCAGCACCATAAGCAACGGCCTCATCTGGATTGATGCCACGAGAAGGCTCTTTGCCATTGAAGAACTCTTTAACAAGCTGTTGTATCTTGGGGATTCGAGTAGAGCCACCCACAAGTACAATCTCATCAATGTCTGATTTCTTCAGGTCAGAATCTTCTAGAACTTTCTGCACAGGCTTCATGGTGGAACGGAACAGATCCTAAAAACACAAGTAATTACAATAGTAAGCTAAGGCACTTTCTCCCTTATGCTGGAGAAATATCTTGACAGAGTGTGGTCTTAACAAATGACCATGAGCAAGCCAAAACACACACCAAGTACTGACTCCAGCCAGATGTGAGTTTACCATGTGTCCTTGGGAAGAGAAACTCAGGCAAGAGACTTGCCCTACTCCCATGTGAACTGTGGAGTTATTGCTTCATAGCAAAGTTACATTTAATGTGTTTTGTAAATTTAATTCAGTATAAGCAATAGCTGAACATACTAAACATGCAAGTAACTCCAGCCACTGATTTATCTCAAAGCAACTGTAACTCTAGCTTCAAATACTAACCATATTCAGTTCTTCAAACTTTGCCCGAGTCAGTGTCTCAGAGAAGTCCTCTCCTTCGAAGAAGGACTCTATTTCAATTCTAGCCTGATGCTGAGAGGACAAAGCTCGCTTTGCTTTCTCTACTTCCCGCCGTAGCTTCTGTACAGATCTATTGTCCTTCCTAACATCTTTTCCAGTTTTCTTCTTGTATAACTTGATAAAGTGTTCCATAACACGTTGGTCAAAGTCCTCTCCGCCCAAGTGAGTATCTCCATTTGTAGCCACAACCTCAAAGACACCATTATCAATTGTGAGGAGGGAGACATCAAAGGTTCCACCGCCTAGATCAAATACAAGGATGTTCTTCTCACCCTCCCGCTTATCCAGTCCATAAGCAATGGCAGCAGCAGTACTGTGTGGAAGAAATAGTAGTTAGAGAACTCACAAGGCCTAGTACAGCAAGACATCTGAAGAACAGTTAAACTACTTACGGTTCATTGATGATCCTCATTACATTCAATCCAGCAATGGTACCAGCATCCTTTGTAGCTTGACGCTGAGCATCATTGAAATAAGCTGGGACAGTGACAACAGCATGGGTAACCTAGAGAAGCAGGATGAAGATTAATGTAACAACTTCAATAATCAGCAGCAAGAAAGTAGCTGAAAGCTTGACAATTTCGAAGGGTTAGAGGGATTGCCACTGCCTGGAGAGTGCCTTCTCACCTTCCAGGTGAAGAATAGCTTCCCTTAAGGCTACACCTCTAGAGGGCCCAGACAATAACAGAATTAAGCAAAGTTCACTGGGTCCTGTCTGAGCTCATCTTCACATCTGCAAATGTTCCCAGCCAAACTGGGTAGAAATTAAGATTCAAACTTTGGTCTGCAGCTTGAGAGATTTTCATCACCTGCCACTATCATTCTAGAAAGTGGCTGCTTCTACAAGATGTCACAATTGACTATTTGTTATGTTAACCTACCTTCTTTCCTAAGTAGGCCTCAGCAGTTTCCTTCATCTTTGTCAAGACCATAGCAGAAATTTCTTCTGGAGCAAATGTCTTTGTCTGTCCACCACCAACATCAACTTGTATATATGGCTTGGTCTTCTTTTCAACAACCTACAAGGACAAGAACACTTCAGTTTGAAGAAAAAATATATTTCTAGACATTTTAAATCTTTGAAGAGAATTGAAACCTGAACAATGCTCACTACTCAAAAGTCAAAAAAGGAGGTAAGAGCAAAAGACCACTATTCTCTCCAGTAATATTTTATGTCAAGAGCCCACATTGATTACAATTAGGTACATGGATATTACATGTCAGTTCCATTCCCACAACCTATACATTTCATTTTCATTCAAGGCAAGATATTTAGCATACTGAACTACAGTACTCCAGCTATAGGACAGACTAGGTGAATGATGGTAACTATTTCCATCCTAATCACCCTCCCTAGTGAGTAAAAAAAGTTACAGGGTTTATTGGACAGCAGTTAATGATTTTGGGATGTCCCAGAGAATTCATTTTGCAATTATGAATAAGGGAAGATACAACGAAAACGTAAGTCACCTATTGGAGCGCAGGTCTAAGACCCACAAGACCTATTGTACCATAGTCTGTATCTGTGACAATGGCCGGGCTCCCAATCACAGCTCAGTCCCCTAGAGCTTCAACATGCACCTGAGCCCAGGGGTCACTTTCCCCCGACCCGCGTGGCCAGGCCCAGGCCCAGCCCCCACGTGTGACTCGGCAGTACCTTGAACGGCAGGTACTTGATATCCTGCTGCACCGACGGGTCGTTCCACGTGCGGCCAATCAGGCGCTTGGCATCGAACACGGTGTTCTCGGGGTTGGAGGTGAGCTGGTTCTTCGCCGCGTCGCCGATGAGCCGCTCGCCCTCGGGGGTGAACGCCACGTAGGACGGCGTGATGCGGTTGCCCTGGTCGTTCGCGATGATTTCCACGCGGCCGTTCTTGAAGACGCCGACGCTGCGGAGAGCAAGGGGGGGGTGAGGTGAGACGGGCCGGCCCCGGCCCCGGCCCCGCGGGGAGGGGGGGAAGGGAGCGAGGGGACCGGACGCGGCGCCCCGGTGCTACCCACCAGGAGTAGGTGGTTCCCAGGTCAATGCCCACCACGGTGCCCACGTCCTCCTTCTTGTCGTCCTCCTGGCCGCGCGCGCTGCCCAGCAGCACCAGCACCAGCAGCGCCCGCCTCATGCTGAACCGGGGACCTGCGGAGCCAAGCGAGAGGAGAGCGGCTCAGCCCCGCCGCGCCGCGCCGCGCCAGCGGCCGGACCCCCAGCCCCACGCCCTAGGCCGCACGCCGCACTCACCGTCACCGCGCCTCGCACACACCCGCTCCGCTCGCTACTGCCGCCGCTATACCCAGGCCGCCCCGGCCGCCTACCCTTATATACCCTCCCTCACGGCTTCGTGGAGGCCAGCTATTGGCTGCGGAACCCGCGCTGGAACCTTTCCATTGGTTGGCACCGACTAAGCTGGCCACTGTTGATTGGCGGAGATCAAGCTCTCCGCAGTGACGTGCGGCGTCGCACCCCTCCGTCATCGTTCCATTGGCCCGTTTTACCCGTGTCGCGGACCAATCAGCTTCGAAGGGACAGCCAAGCGGAGTGAGCCCATTGGCTGGGAGCAGTCGTCACGTTGCAGGAAGAGAGAGGCGGTGCTGGTCCATTCTGGAAGTTTCCATGGTTACCAGCCCCTGGGGAGGGAGTCGGGAACGGGGGAAATGGGGGCGAGGGGTTGGCAGGAGAGACCCAGGAGCGAACGGCCACGGGGTCACAGCTCCTGTCCCCACTGCCACGCGGGGCCTGGGGCTCTGGGACGCTCCCCACACAGGGGCCTCGATGGGCCAGAGGACACGGTGACGTCCCGCTGAGGGGTCACGGCGGGCCTGGAGACTGTGTGACCTCCCCACATGGCAGCCTCAACGGAGCAGGGAACGGCCTGACGCTCCCCACACAGGGGCCTCGATGGGCCAGAGGACATGGTGACGTCCCGCTGAGGGGTCACGGCGGGCCTGGAGACTGTGTGACCTCCCCACATGGCAGCCTCAACGGAGCAGGGAACGGCCTGACGCTCCCCACACAGGGGCCTCGATGGGCCAGAGGACACGGTGACGTCCCACTGAGGGGTCACGGCGGGCCTGGAGACTGTGTGACCTCCCCACATGGCAGCCTCAACGGAGCAGGGAACGGCTTGACGCTCCCCACACGGGCCTCGATGGGCCAGAGGACGGCGTGATGTCCCGCATCGAGGGCACGACTGGTGACAGCATGACATCCCTCATGCAGGCCATGACGAGAAGCCCTGCACGGAAAGCACTGCAGAGCAACTTGACTACCCACGTGGGAGCTAGGATGTGGTGATATGATGTCTCCATGCACATTATGTCACACCACAAATTCTCTGATGTTATTGTATGCATCCCATAGAGAAAGTTAGAGAGAGTCAGGTGGCAGTGTGTTATCTGCATTGTAGATTGACATAGAGTAAAACAAAACCCTCCATTTCCATGTAAAACTGCCTTATAAGCATTAACTTGTCAAGAACTGGGTTTTAATTCTCATCTTCAGGTCTTTCTGAACAGAAAAAAGAGGTCTGTTTGCTGATATAATCACACCCTTTTGGTTTTTGCTGCCCCGTTCAAACTGGAAAATGAACAGGTCCTTCCTATTAGGTTTGGCACTTTTTAGGCTTTCTTATTGAGTCACAATGGCTTGTTATTGCACCACCACATCCTGACACAAATATCACTCACTCCCTCGCATTACATCAGCCTCAAGATATCACAGGATAGGTGGAAATTCAATAGTTAATCATAAAATAAACTGTCACAACACATTTAACTACCCTAAATTACCCCTGAACTACCAATAGAGTAGATTTTTGTGCCCTCCTATCTAATCTATATATGTAGCTAAACTTTAAACAAAATCACATTCAGGCAAAATCTATGTTTGTCAAGTTTCAGCTGAAAGAAGAAAGTTTTCAGGAAGTTAAAAGTGACAAAATAAAAAGCTAGAATGAAAACTGTTATGCATCCTTTAAAAGGCATTAAGCTCGGAACCTAATAAGTTTGGAAACCTAAGTTAAAAGAAGTTTCAGGGATTGTACCAATTCTCAAGTCGTCCTGTCAATTTTTGCAGTTTTACAATCACATTTTCTGATATTGTTTGTCTTTCTCCTGTAGTTGTGTTGAAGACCCAAGCAAACAATGCCCAAGAAAGCAACATTTTAGAACAATTAAACCGTTGACTTGTGAGGAGACAAACCTTTCAGAGGAGCTGGACTGAGACTAGACTAAATACAAAACTCATTTCTTCCATTTATCTTTCCCTTAATAAATTCTTTACACGGACATTCAACATTCTCTCTCTCTCTCTCTGTTTCTCACACACACAAGAAAAAATCCAAAAATACATACTAAAGAAGCTATTCTCACAAGTTAAAGAAGAGAGGGATTGTTATTATATTATATTTAAAAAAAAATAACTGAGAAGCGCTCACAGTGCAGGAAGCCATATAAGTACATATACAGATAGATTAGATTTATACAAAGAGAATGTTTGTACATTGTTCTAAACATAAAAATGCTATATCCAGACTGGTTATTGTTGCATGAGCTGCACTCTGCTTAAGTGGACAGCTTTCTTAACACCAAGGGTTCTCAAACTTCATTGCACTGCGACCCAAAAATTACTACATGACCCCAGGAGGGGGACTGAAGCCTGAACCCGCCCAAGTCCCATCACACCAGGCGGAGGGGCCAAAGCTGAAGCTCAAGGTTGCAGCCCCAGGCAGGGGGCCTATAACCTGAGCCCCGCCACCCAGGGCTGAAGCCCTCGGGCTGCCCCAGGCGGTGGGGCTCAGGCTTTGGCTGAAGCCCTGGAGCCCAAAAAGTCTAACAGCAACCCTGGCAACCCCATTAAAACAGGGTCAAGACCCACTTTGGAGTCCCGACCCACAGTTTGAAAACAACTGCTTAACACCATTAAGTGAACTACACAGGTTCAAACAGTGCCAGGAGACCATCAGGAGAGACAAAGAGGCCAAATCTACAGTATGTTGTGCTGTCCCTACTCCCTACATGTGTACATCACTGCCATTTTTATTTCCCCACTCACCTTTTTTTCAAATATCTTCTTTTAACCTTTACATTATATCAGTGATGGGCAACCTGCAGCCCGTGGGCTGCATGCAGCCCGTCAGGGTAATCTGCTGGCGGGTCGCGAGACAGTTTGTTTACATTGACCGTCCGCTGGCACGGCCGCCCACAGCTCCCAGTGGACGCGGTTTGCCGTTCCCGGCCTTTGGGAGCTGCGGGAAGCAGTGCAGGCTGGCCACCGCTTTCCGCAGCTCCTATTGGCCTGGTATGGCAAACTGCGGCCATTGGGACCTGCGGGCGGCTGTGCCTGCGGACGATCAATGTAAACAAACTGTCTTGCGGCTCGCCAGCAGATTACCCTGACAGGCCGCGTTTGGTCCGCCGGCCACAGGTTGCCCACCACTGCATTATACAATCTTTGACTTTGGAGGATTTGGGTAGTTTATATATATGCACTTTATTTATTTTTTCTTTGCCATTATTTCTACTTTGTGTTGACACAGTATTGTTATTTAATTTCCTTCTTTTAAGGGACCTTAAGTTACTGATTCAAATACTGTACTTACTCTTCAGAAGAGGACTCTCTCCTGGCATATATCTATGCTTCCTGGGAGTTGGATGTAGTCTGGATACTCTATTTCTCCTCAGCAAAACTTGTGTATATAAGGGGAATGTTTTTCTCTTCCTAGCTGAGAACATGTTTATTGATGTTTGTTTAGCTCTAGAGGAAGCAATCTCATAATACTAGCAAATGTTCTGGGTTTCTTTTTGGATATACGGTGGCAGCTGACTGTATTAACAGTGTGTAATATGCTGTATGTTTTTGCTTGACTGCCATTATTGGGCATATTTCAATTTGCCACATTTATCATCGTTTCTAAAACGTTATTAAAAACTAATACCGTTTTTTTAAAGATTCATTTGATCAGAGAAGGAGGCCTGAAGGAGTTAGGGTGTGATGATTCACAAAAAGACTGGTGAATAGAGCTTTGGAGGTGTTAGATAGGCACATTTTTCATGTTACATCATGAAAGGGTGCTTGGAAGGGAAATCTCCAAGGATAACTCTGGTGCTGCAGGAAAATGGTGCTGATGATTCAGTAAAAGCTTCTCTCCCTCAATCAGTACTGACCCGAACGCTCAATCATGATGCTAGAGGATACCATACTAATATTTGTAAAAAGGTTTGAGGTCCTGGAATGGAATGTTCTTAGTGTTAGGTAGCATTATTAATTAATTTATTATTATTACTAGTTTCAGAGTAGCAGCCATGTTAGTCTGTATCTGCAAAAAGAACAGGAGTACTTGTGGCACCTTAGAGACTAACAAATTTATTAGAGCATAAGTTTTCGTGGACTACAGCCACGGGACTAATAAATTTGTTAGTCTCTAAGGTGCCACAAGTACTCCTATTATTACTAGAGCTTCCAAATGTAAATGAGAAATTAAATAGAGTTACCGACAACATTTGGTTATTACAAATACTTTAGCATTTTTCAGAAGAGTAAATGTGTTAAACCTGCTGTCCTGATAACATTTTGTGCGAGTAATTACATTCCACCACACTGAATTCTCCCTGCTGTCAATTGGATACAAGATTCTCCTTCATCAGTGACGATTGTCAGGGAGTTGGTTGAGAGTCAGGAGCTCTGGGTTCTATTCCTAGCTCTGCAACTAACTCACTTTGTGACCTTTAGCAAATTATTTAATCTTTCTGTGCCTTAGTTTCCTTATCTGTTAAATGTTGATAATACTTCTCTATCTCACAGGGTAGTTGTGAAGATAAATTAATGTCTGTAAAGTTCTTTGAGTTGAAAGGTTCTAAAGAAGGGCTAAGTAACATTATTACTATGATAGTATGATTATTATTAATTTCCTATCCTAAACTGTTGTGTAACGTAGCTGTTAACTGTTAATCAACTGCTTTGTTCCATCCTAGAGGTGGCTGCACTGAGCAATCCTGCCATGCTCTGCTCTGGATCACATTCCATATACTGTACAGGGAGATAATGTTCAGAATAGGCAGGTTAGCAGGTGCTGTATAAAGAAAGTGTTATTGGTGCCATTTAAAAATCATCACAGTTGGGGAGGGAGAGGGACTATAAACCCACTGATTTGGAGGTGAGGGGAGATGTGTCAGAGGAAGCACAAGATATGCAGTTGCAGTATGTGATTGAGTTCAAAAATATTTGTTACTCTCAGTCGCCACAAGGTGGGTTGTTAGTCGTGGATTCAATTATAATAGGACAAGTTTCCATATCCTCAACTCCTTCAAATGGGGAAGGAATAACTAGTTCTTGGTCTGATGGGTCTTTTAAACTCAAGCTGAGCAGTTATAATTTATTTAAACATATCCAAATCAGACTGCATCTTGAGAAATGGGAAGGTATTGGATGAAAAGACACAAAGCATACAGCTACAGGAACAGTGACTTCAAACATCATCAGTCATGTGATCTGACTGGCCTAAATCTTGCACTTTACTATATGTCAAGATTTAAACTACTCCAGTCCATGCCACTTGCTTACCTGAACTGAAGATGCTGTTTCTGTGCTCTACATCACTTACCCTAGCTTGGCAACTCTGCATCTTAGTAAAATGTCTGTTATCCAAATATACAGTGTAGTTGTAGCTCTGTCGGTCCCAGGATATTAGAGGATATTATCCAAATAGTGGTTAATCAAAAAAGGACAGGTCACTGGTGAAATTTCATTCCCCCTGGAGACTTGGTAATCACAGATTTATATTCTCTGGAGATGCATAAAATTTAGCAACCACTGAAATGTAAAATAATAAAAAATGAAAGGCTGTAAAACCCCCTTGTCCCTGGCCCCTCTTTACTGACTCAGTCACTGAATCCATCCACTCCACTCTTTCCACCACCCTCCACTTCTCTGCCCCCTCTCCTATTTCAGAATCCATCCTAATTGGATAACTTTCCCTCCCCATCCTCTTTCTTTGCTCCTTCTCCCACTTTGCTGAATGCTTCTGGATAAAGACCCATGATCATGTGGACTTTCTTCACTGCAAAGTTATCCTCTTTCAGTTCTTTCATCTTCTTGGTCAAGCCACACTACTTCTCCATTCTCCTTGACTACATAATTCCAGCTGCCTATGCACCACCTTTGATTCCCTCCTCAAATCCTCCTTTATCTCTGCCTCCTCCATCTCCATACCAAATCTTGCCTACTTTTTAAAGAGAAGATGGACTACCTCCACCATCACGTACCTTGTCTCTCCTTCTTCCTGTTATTACCCTTCTCTTTCTCTACAATCACCAACACTATAGTCTTTTGCCTGCTATCCCACATCAGCTCAGCATCATTTCCTTTACCTCCAATCTCATCCTTAATCTCTCTCTCTGTTTTTATGGTCCTCATCCTCATGCAGAACGCAAGTACACCGTAGCGTCTCCATCCTAAAACAAGCACCCCTGACCCCACCCACCAGCCTCCCCAAATACTGCCCCAGCTTCCTTCTTCCCAGCTCCTCCCAGTTCACCATCTAACATTTCTTTCTTCCACTTCCATCCTGGATCCTTTCCAAGCTGGGTTTGATCCTCTCCACCACACTGAAACTGCTCTCACCAGGACCTCTAGTGATATCTTCATGGGCAAATCTCAGGGCCTCTGCCCCAAACCACTGTGTGTGAAAGAAACTGGAAACCAGATGAGACAGGTGGGTCAAGTTAAATTTGGAGAAGATGAGGCTGACAGTAGGAATGAGAAAGGATTTTGAGGACAAAGTCACAAAGTAGTGCATAGTCCTGAAGTCCTAAGATGTTAGTTTTGATCTTTAAAGCCTTTGATGGGGTAAGTCCAAACTATCTCAGAGACTCTCTCTCCCTCTGTTCTCTGCTGTGACAGCTAGATTGACCAGGGCAGTCTCCCATAGTAAAACAATCAGAGATTGGAATCACAACATATAGCCTGTGGAGTTTCCTGAAGTAGAAATCAGGATGAGACAAAGCCTTTATATATTTAGATAACAATGCATGACTCGTCTCTTTGCACAGGCTTTTCTCCAACTGTGAAGCAATGGGAGAGCGCAGCAACAGTCTCCTGGATAACAGTCACCAATGGCTAAGAGAGGAGGGAAGTGAAGCAGTTAGGTCCTACTTCAAACATGATTCATTATGAATTTCAATTATGTAAATAGTGTCTAGATACCACCCTCAGTTAGAAATTGAAGGGAGAATTGCTTTAAATCAATAATTATTTTTATACGAATAAAAAGGTAAAATTCAAAATTTGTATATGTAAGATCCATAACGGGCTTAATGTGTAAACTCCATTTTTTTTTCTTGTAGTTTCAGCTACTCTTCACATTTTCCAATTTTCAGATAAACTGATCTATTTGTAGGCTGCAATAAGTAACAGAACAGTAGCATGGCTATTTTTGCATACAAACAACTGGAGTTTTGTGTTTTACTTCGTGTATCTAAACATAGTTTGTTGCTTGACTTGGTATATCCTGAGCAATAGCGTATACTGATGGTTGGTAAAATGTCCTGCTGCTACAAGTGTCATACATAGTAAGACATCTTATCTTATTACTTAGGAATTACTCAGGAAGTCTGATTCAGTGTAATTACAGGGTAAGAACTAGCCAAAACATAGCCTACTGAAACTGTTCAGTGCCAGGTATAATCTTGGCATGACATCTGCTTCTCTGATACTCCTCCTTAAGCCAGAAAACCATTTTCACAAATGTGCAATTGATCTGTGGCTTCTTAATTGTTGAAAGAGGTCAAAGATTCTTCTGTTAGAGATCAGTTGGTTTCCTCTCAGTGTTTCTGGTCAGTCCAGGGACGCTGGTGTGTGGTGTTATCCAGGGCCGGCTCTGGCTTTTTTGCCGCCCCAAGCACAAGCTTGGTGGGCTGGTGCCTGGAGCTGGCCCTGGTGTTATCAGTCTGATCCAAGTATGCATTTATGTAGCTCTGATGTGAACAGGCATTCTTACTTACAAAAAGAAAAAAAGTTCAAAATAGAATTCTAAAAATTCCAGAGTTTTTCTCTTTACAAATCTGTATTAGAGAACAAGATGTCACACTTCTGCCAAACATAGGAACTGTACCAAATTCAGCTCTAGCATTCAAAGCTTACTTGAGGACAATTTCATCCTGAGACAGTATTGTTAGTTGAGCAGGGTGTTGTCCTTGTTGGCTGACTCACAGCTTCTTTTGCTGTTTTTACTTCATACATTTCTGATCTCATTTGAGATACCCAGTCTTTATATTTAATTACATTTATGAGGAGTCCAATAAAAAGTTGAAATTGAAATCCTGAACTGATGTTTACAAAATCAGAATAGTATCAGATACAAAGATACACGTCTCAGGCAGGCATGTTTATGAGGCATTTGTCAGAAGGGTGCAAATTTGACTAAAACAACTCTCTTCTTTTGTGGTATCTACAAAAAAAAATCAATCGTGGTTAAGTAGATGGTTTGCCATTGAACATTGTTTTTGATGCTGACCAATACAATTTGTTCCCTTGAGCTTCCCACGCCAGTGCATTTTACTCACCTGTTTTCTGTAGTTTTACACTTAGATTGCAAGCTCTTTGGGACAAGGGCTGTCCTTTTTCTAAATGGGGGCACACTGACTAGCACAAAGGAGCCCTGGCCCCTAGGTGCTAATATGAATAAACAATAAAAGTAACATAATAAATGCTCCTTATGCAAACAAGAGCTTTATTTAGTTTAGTACACGTGGCAGGTCCAGCATCTACACCCCATGCAATACAATAATACAAAGCATTACAAGTAGAAATACAGTGTAGACAGTCTGACTGCCCTGCCTACCCGTGCCTGTGGGCTAAGGCAAAGTGGGGTTCTGTGTCAGGCCCCGCCATGTATGACAGTCCATTTCTAAGCTGGTAGCGGCTGTCTGCAATTTCTGTTCCCATTGCTCCCAAAGGCAGACCTAGATGTTCCTTTTCTCTCGCCTCCTCTTTCCATGCCCGGACCCCCGCCCGTCTCTCTCCTCCTGGAACTACATCTCCCAGAAGGCCTGGCGCCTCACCCCGCATGCGCAGTGACGGGCCTGTTCGTTCTCGCTGAGGGAGAAAGACGCAAGCAGCCGCGGGGTCTCGGTGGAGCGGCGGCGGCTGGAGACGGAGAGCGACGGCGCCACATGCATAGGTTGGGCCCCCTCCCCTCCCCTCCGGCGGCTGCTGGCCCCGGCCCGGCGCTGCCGCCGGAGCCTGGCGCGAGCGAGGAGCGCGCCGCGGGGCCCGGCCGGGGGAGCCCAGGGGCCGGAGGCCGAGTCCTCGCGCCCCCTGCTGGGGCGGCGCCGGGGGCCGCGGGGCCTCTGCCCGCTCTTCCCCGCCACTCCCTGGGCTCGCGGGCGGGCGGGCGGCCTGCTGCTGGGGGGGGCCAGGGCCCCGCTGGGCCGGGCAGCCCCTGCCCCACGGAGCCTGCACCGGCGCGAGCGGGGGGTGGGTCCCGTCCCCCCCCGGTCCCCGGCACGCGCGGGAAGTGGGCAGAGACCAAGTGCCCAAGGTCATGCAGGGGGCTAGTGGGGGGGCTGGGAGCAGAGCCCGGGGGGGCCTGTCCGGTGCTCTCAGCGCAGACCCATAACCGGCCTGCTGCCCCCTCGGGATTCCTGGGCTGGGGGGTGGGCGAGAGAGAGGGAGAGAGGAACAATGGCAAAGCAACTTGCACTCCCTCCAGAGCAGTGCCAGGGCTGCTGGAGAGGGGAGTGGGGGAGCAAAGAGAAAACTGGAGCAAGAGCCAGCTTTTCTTGACAAGTAGTGCCCTGGGGCTACTGGGAGGACGGGTTTCGACATGGGGGAAAAAGAGGGATGGAAAAACAGAAATGATAACAATGTGTTTATTGTGATGTATGTTACATTGAATCTTAGTAGCTACTTTTGTTTCTAGACAGATGAATGTAGCTCTCAAAAACATTCAGCATTTGTAGTGCAGAACCATTCAAGGTCCCATTTGCCTTCCCAGGAGCCATTGTTACCTGGCATGTCAATATTTAGCAAACTGCAGTCATTGAAGTATTAATGAATCTTTTCCTCCCATGGCATTCCAAAGAGAAGTACTGCAGGACCAGAGCCCTGTCTGAGCTAAGTCACTGTGACAGTACCAAGGTGTTTTAGAATCAATTTGGGTAGCTTTTATTGTAGAAGTTTTGGATGTATTCATAGATTAAAAAGCTTTACAAGGAAGAGCATTTTGACTTTCCCACTTCTTGGTTACTGCTGGAATGGATCTGCTCAAATTGAATGCTTTTTTCTTTGCTAAGTCATGATATTGAGTTCTTCTTTATAGGACCAGCTTTTATGGCATTAAGGAAAACGCCACTGTAAAAATTGCTTATCTTTATAACTGAACAGATGACCCTTTGTTTACTAATGGGTTGGTCACTTTTTCTTCTTGAAGGCTAAAACTGGCCTGCCATGTGTAAAAGAGACAATCTGAAGATGATAGGGAATGAATTAATTATGGGACAAGTATGAAAGTTTTGAGAGTGAACCTCAGTATACTAGGTAAGAAGTTGGGCAGCAGTCTTCAGAAAAGAGACTTGTACATTGTAAACTACTGTTACTTCACAGAGAACTTTAAAATATTCTGCCTAAGCATCTTTTTACACATCCCATTTTCATTATTTTATTTGCTCTTTGCTATATTTTCATACAAAGAAACTAATAAAATGTCCTAAGAGTTTTTCTGTTCCCTAATTGAAATTAGTTTTCACTTCATCTTTGGTTATAGTACCAATCATTTCTAGAGACTTCAGATAGGAAATCAATAGGTGAATTCTTAAGACAGCCATCTTAATTCTTTAAAAACCAGCATCTCAAACTTTCAAACCTCAACTTTAATAGATAGTGTGGGACAGACACACAAATTTGTTTCAAATAGCATGTTTTTCAAAGTTTTCTGTGAGGCATGGCTCTCTAACAATGATCGTGATTTCTTCTAACTGTACAAATGTGCTAGATATCAAGCTCATGTGTCATATATGCGTTATTGTCAAAAAGTACCATGGGAAAAGACTGCCCAGTCGTATTTTGATGGAATCTGAGGCTATGTCTACACTACGCACCTCTTAGCAACACAGCTAAATGATGGGGTCTAAATTAGCTGTTACCACTCAAGAAAGAGATCTTGGAGTCATTGTGGATAGTTGTCTGAAAAACATCCACTCAATGTGCAGCGGCAGTCAAAAAAGCTAACAGAATGTTGGGAATCATTAAGAAAGGGACAGATAATAAGACAGAAAATATCATATTGCCTCTATATAAATCCATGATACGCTCACATCTTGAATACTGTGTGCAAATGTGGTTGCCCCATCTCAGAAAAGATATATTGGGAAAAGGTTCAAAAAAGGGTAACAAAAATGATTGGGGACATGGAACTGCTGCCATATGAGGAGAGATTAATAAGACTGGGACTTTTCAGCTTGCAAAAGAGATGACTAAGGGGGATATGATAGAGGTCTATAAAATCATGACTGATGTGGAGAGAGTAAATAAGGAAGTGTTATTTATGCCTTCTCATAACACAAGAACTAGGGGTCACCAAATGAAATTAATAGGCAGCAGATTTAAAACAAACAAAAAAGTATTTTTTCACACAACGCACAGTCAACCTGTGGAACTCTTTGCCAGAGGATGTTGTGAAGGCCAAGACACTAGATAAGTTCATGGATAGGTCCATCAATGGCTATTGTCCAGGATGGACAGAGATAGTATCCCTAACCTTTGTTTGGCAGAAGCTGGGAGTGGGTGACAGGGGTTGGATCACTTGATGATTACCTGTTCTGTTCATTTCCTCCTGGACACCTAGTATTGGCCACTGTCAGAAGACAGGATACTAGGCTAGATGGACCTTTGGCTGTACTGGATCAGACCATGGTTATGTTACAGCCACAGGTGCACAGTGTAGGCTCTCTTTGTCGGCAGGAGAGAGCTCTGCTGCTGACAAAGTATTGTTAAATTAAATAAATAAAATAAATTAATGGAGATATCCCATCTCTTAGAACTGGAAGGGACCTTGAAAAAAGGTCATCAAATCGAATCCAGCCCCCTGCCTTCACTAGCAGGACCAAGTACTGATTTTGCCCAGATCCCTAAGTGGCCCCTTTAAGGATTGAACTCATAACTCTGGGTTTAGCAGGCCAGTGCTCAAACCACTGAGCTATCGCTCCGTCCCTGTTAACACTGGTGCTTTTCTTCTGTAAAGCTTTTGTCATTTGGGGGGAGGGGTGTGGTGTGTTTGTTTTTTTCCACACCCCTGAACGACAAACGTTTTACTGACAAAAGTCCAGTGTAGACAAAGCGTGATAATCTGACTCTCCCCTTTATCTGCATCTTCTTTAATCGGACTGTGACAACTGCCTGTCTGTCTAGCCAGCCTGCCTGCATCAGTCTCCTTAAAGGGGACTCCTGATTCAGACCTGTACCTCTTTATATAGCTACAGGCTTTCTTACTAATTTTAATTTGAAGCATGCCATCAGAACTTGTCTCTCACTGAATGCTTTCTTAAAGAAACTTTGCCCACTTAAGATCTCCCTGCTTTTTGCCCTGCATTTTGGTAGGACTGCAGGATGGTACTCATTTGTACATCTTCCTGTTCCTAGTTCCAAACTTCTTCAAGAAGATCTCATGATTCAACATTTTTAATACTTAGATCCAGTTTCTACTGTACAAGGCTGTCACAATACTTCTATTTTCCTATTTCATAGTCCTTAAGTATTTCAGCCTAATTGGATATTTTAAATCACCCTTTACTTGCAATTCTCAAAATGCAATACAAAACTCCTGAAGGGGTGTGTGATGGGGTGGACTAGGCCCAGAGGCCCCTGCTGGAGGCCTCAGGGTTCTGCCACATCCATCCCAGGGAAGGAGCAGTGGAGAGGTCCTCCAAGCAGGGTAGAGTGGCTGCAGAGGAAGCAGCCAAAGAGGGCCCAGGAGGGCCATATAAAAGGAGTTGCAGAGCAGTAGTCAGTAGCTACTTGGAGAAGAAAGAACTGCAGGCCTGGCAGCCTGGAAGAGCTACAGGGCCACTAACAGTTTGCTAGCAGGAACTGAGGGAGCTCCTGGCTGGTTGCTAGGAATGAATAAGAACTGAGCCTGGGGAGGGCTGTAGGAGGATAGTGTCTCCAGGGAGGAAGCCCTGGCAGTACATCCCCATACCAGGGCTGGACTACTTAAAGACCAAAGCCCCGGGAGGGCTAAAGAGAGAGAGACACCACCAGAGGGGTACTGAGATTGGCCCCAGTGGACCATATACCCGGAAGGGGTTTGTGCTGGTTAATATGCAGACAGTGTGACTCAGCCAGAGCGCTGTGTCACTGACAAACCCGCATGAGAAGCACCCAAAGGGTCACAAGCACTAAAGAACGCAGATGCCCAACCAGAAGGGGGCACTGGGGGTGGGTGCCAACCCCATTACAGGGGGTTAATCTTAACAGTGTTGCTGGGAAAATAGATCACTTTTATTGGGTGTGTCTGAGGGTATAGTCACATTAATTCACAGTGATCCTGCATGCTGTTCCACACGAGCAGACCCCAGTGCTCAGAGTTCCACACTGATTTCAGTGGGGCCACCCATGCAAAACAGCTTACAGGATAGGGCCCTAAATTTGCATGACATGAAAACAACCTTCCTAATATGAAAAATGATTTTAACATTTTGTTGTATACAGCCTATTTGCAAATACACACTTTTAAAGAGATTGTCTATAAATATAGTTTCTGTTTCCAACAGATGCTGAATCCTGCTAATGTGAAATAAGCCCTTCTTTGCTTAATAACTTTAAGAATCTCCCAATCTCTTATATTTTTGGGGGAGAGTGTCACTTAGTAAAATGTTCTAAAAATATAATCATGTATACACATTAGAAATATATTAGCAAGGAAGATATTGCTGACCCTTTATTAATGGGCCATTTTTAGCATCTGTTGTCTTTGTTATTACTTAAGACACAGACAATTGTAGTGGGTTTTTTTTGTTTTGTTTTTGCTTATGTCATGAAAAATTTAAATGTGGTATGTGGTATTCACAGAGTTATAAAATTTGACGTGGTTTAAGTAAACAGAGTTTTGTAATGTTTGTCTAAAACAGGGGTGGGCAAACTTTTTGGCCCTAGGGCCACATCGAGTACAGAAATTGTATGGAGGGAATGGTAGGGAAGGCCAGGAGAGGCTATGCCTCCCCAAACAGTGAGGTGTGGCCTGGTCCTTTCCCTCTATCCAGCCCCCCGGAACCTCCCCTCAACCCCCCCCCCCCCCCCCGCTCCCCACCCCGACTGCCCCCGGTGACTGCCGCATCCTATCCAAACATCCCTGCTCTCTGCCCCCAACCATCCCCCCGGGACACTCATCCCCTATCCAGCCTCCCCTGCTCCCCACCCCTTGACCACCCCCCTATCCAACCCTCCCAACTCTCCCCACCCCACGTTACCTGTGGGGTGGGGGAAAGGGGGGCTCAGTCCTTTCCCTGTGCGTTTCACCTGCTCGTTTGGCTGCTCTCCCTGGCAGTCAGGCAGGGCTCGCTCCTTGTCTGGGGTTGGCTGCTGGGGACAAGGGCCAAGCTTGCTCTGCCCCTGTTTCCAGCAACAGGGCCCAGGCCCCTTGACCGCCCCCCTGCTCCTCACCTCTCCCCCTCCCCCCGAAACTCCCTCTGACCATGCCACCCGGAGCACCAGGTCTGGCAGTCCGGCCGGAGCTGCAGCCATGTTGCCCAGGCACTGGGGGAACTGTGACTGCAAGGGAGGGGAGCAGAAGAGGAGTTGCCAGGGGCTAGCCTCCGCCCTGCTCATCACGCTGCCGGGAGTTGGGTTGGCTCCTCCGCAAGCCTGTCCTGTCCCCGCTCCCTGGCCCGAGTTCGGGGGCCAGAGGGAAGGGTCCTGCGTGCCGGATGTGGCCCGCGGGCTGTAGTTTGCCCCCCTCTGGTCTAAAAGTTCACCTGGCTTCCCCTTGTCAAATATTTCTTGTGAACTTATGTTTTTCTCTGTAAATTTAAGTACTGTAGCCTGTGAAAATGGCATCTTTACAAATGTAGTTTTGGGGTGGGGTTTTTATTCTTTTATTGTTCTTGGTTTTTTGAGTAGGTGAAAGTGATCTTCTGGGATTAAGCTAGCAATTGTGGAGTCTGAAAGTTTGGGTTCTGTCTTGTAAATATAGACAATCTTAAGTTTATCTGTTCTTAAGTGTTATCAGACCGAAAGCCTTCATGCTGTTTATTTACATTTCGCAGATACTATTTATTAATAAGTTTAAAAAAAAATGGTTGTAGCGAGGGACTAATTCCCCACAACTACGTAGTTGTGTGTGATAACAGCATTTCCACAGACTTTCAAAGCTGACTTTCTTTGAAGCTGAGATGATAGAAAATAAATTGGAACTGTGCTACAATGTACTTTGGGACTAAGATCCGAGTACAGGGCTTTACATCTGTAAATGAGAGAGAGATAGTAATTGCAATGAGTCTTACTGGTAATCATATCAATATTTATTTAAATTTATAAAATATAAAAAGATGCCATTCTTAAAACAGTGGGTGTGTTTGACATAAATTAGAGGCAAATAATGCTAGCAACTAATAACCCTGAACTCCCAACCATCACACCATCCTCAACCCCTATCAAGTTCCTCTTACTCCAAAGGTCTTGGCAAATAGATATGCTTTGCAATGTGTGCTGGTGGTCAACAGACCTGGGATGCTTTGGACCAGGGAGAGGAGGTTGCAAGCTGCTCCTGGAGAACAACCTATTGCCTCCTTTCTCTTAAATCCAAGGGATTCCAACTTGTGCATATCTGCTGTTGCAAGTGTGGTAGGATGATATAAGAAGAGAGACAATGCCTTAAGTAAGAATGTTCAAGCTATTGGGTGAATGATCATTTTCTAGTAGTACCTCCACTTTTTATTTTTTGCAGCACAAAATGAGTCATCTGAAAAATGGCTATGTCTACACTGCCCATCAGTGTCAGCAGTGGGTAGGGTTAGTGTAGAATCATGCAGCAATGAAAAGCAAGTTGCATCCACACTGGAGAGTGTAGCTACCCATGTCAATGAAAGGCTCCATCAACTGGAGGCAGCTGTTAAAAATAGAGTAGATGTGGAAGGTGCTGCTTGGGCTGCAGAGAGTCATGTAGGATATATACCCACAGGCTTCAGGCGTACCTTTATTTGCCCAAGCAGTGCCTCACTCTCTGCCCTGGTCTTTATCCCCTTCATAGGGGGGCTAACAGCGTATGTACTTTACATGCTGCCGTAAATGGTGTGCAGTGTAGACATATCTTTAGACACTGCATAAGTCCGTCCCTCAAATGATCGATGTACTCTGTAAAGGGATCCTGAAAATTAAGGGACTTCCTACCCCGCACAAAAAAAATCCCACCTCATACTTTAAACTATAAATCATTACACCTCTACCCCAATATAACGCCACCTGATATAACACGAATTCGGATATCGCGGTAAAGCAGTGCTTTGGGGGGGGCGGGGCTGCGCACTCCGGCAGATCAAAGCAAGTTCGATATAACGCGGTTTCAACTATAACGCAGTAAGATATCTTGGCTCCCGAGGACAGCATTATATCGGGGTAGAGGTCTGTTATCCTAGATTTCAAGATGGATTGAGGCTTCCACCGAAGACAATTCTTAGGGAAAAACAAAGCATCTATTCTGTAGGAAAAACCCTGGAGATACATTCACGTCTAAGCACCATGTATAGACATTTAGTCTTCTGTTAAAGAAAATATGCTATCTGGATTTAAAAACATTGTTTAGATAGATATGTTGTTCTCGTTGTTTGTTTTTTTAAAGTAACTCCTGAGGTAGGGTGATGAAACTAAACTAAAAATTTGTTACACTGTGTGGTTAGTAAAGGAGGAAAACATTTGCCTTTTTGCCTATAGGAAATGTATGCAAAAGGTCACCAGATTTAAAAAAAAAAAAAATTCTGTTTCATCACACTAATGTGGACACACTTGATTACAAACACCACTATATTCTGATACTAGTTGTGTTCGCTAATCTTCCTTCCCACTCCAGTTGTGCTAAATTGTGCCCAGGTATAATAATCCTGTTGAATAGACAATACATTCAGTGTTGCAGTGCAGCTAGTGGGCACAAGTAAATTTATAATGCAAAGTTGGGTTAGTCTGCTATTAAAGTTGAGGTTTGAAAGTTTGAGATGCTGGTTTTTAAAGTTGAGAACTCAGTTCATATAATTTATTTAGCTATCTTTTATTTACAAGTGAAATTTTCAGCTTTTAACTTTTTAGCTAGCTCTTTGAGACACATGCCATTTATTTAAATCCAAATTCTGTTGCTTTTTAGCTGTTACTGTAAATGTTAATGAGACAGGAAACATTTTATGTTTTGATATGGGACAAGTTAGCAGGGAAACCAAGCAAGCTTGCTTAGGAGATATTTTGCAGTTTGACAGAATGGTTCCAATTTTGTCTTGGTTTGCCCTGCCTAGATTTGACCTGTCCAAACTTGCTATGGAAGCTGAATCCTGTGTGAGTGCCATGCTAAAAAAATAACCTGAAGCAAGAAATGTTCCAAGTGAGAAGAAAAGAAAAAAATAAAACTTACTAATGATCTTTACCACTTTGGTAAATAATCCTTATCAATTTTGTTGAATGTGTTTTTTTTTTTTTTTTAGTGAAGCACATAAGTATTTTATAGAGCTGGTGGTTTCTTTACATTGCAATACAAAATCAGACATGTATTTTGTATTAAGCATTAGTTAAATTTTCAGTCATCTATTTCAGTATAATGGTTTTTAGGATTTTATTGCTTTTAATCTGTCTGTCCTCGGTATTTCTAAGTCATTTATCACCTTGGTATCTAAGCACCATATCCCCTTTTTCTTATGTTGTGCTATGTTGTGACAACAGTTGTCAAATGTCATGTCAGACAGGTATGTCAAAACATTTCAGCTCATGCTATCCAAGAGCATCATGATGTGTTGTATATTATTAACATTAATCATTGTATTACAGTACATTTTTGTGGCTTGTCATTCTTTTTTAGTAGTGTTTAAGCAGCCTCATAATAATTTACAGCTGCAATACCAAAAAACCACTTCAGCGTATCTACATTGAAATTATGGAGATAGCAGGAATTTAATATGAAAAATCCAGATACTTGCTTAAATTCTATTGTTTCTGCAGCCACATGGAATTTAAAAAGCAACAGAGGGTCCTGTGGCACCTTTAAGACTAACAGAAGTATTGGGAGCATAAGCTTTCGTGGGTAAGAACCTCACTTCTTCAGATGCAAGGGTTGATGCAAGAAGTGAGGTTCTTACCCACGAAAGCTTATGCTCCCAATACTTCTGTTAGTCTCAAAGTTGCCACAGGACCCTCTGTTGCTTTTTACAGATTCAGACTAACACGGCTACCCCTCTGATACATGGAATTTAAACTTCTGTTTGTCACAGAAGTGATTTAGATATTTGGATTTTATACACCTTTGTCCTTTGGACAACTGTAAATAATCTCTCACCTCTCCAAGTTGATAAGTTCTTTGTCTGGGACCATAAGTTGATTTCATGAGCACTTACAAGCTAACACAGTTGGGCAATTATGACTTTTTGTATTCCATAGTAGTTAATAAGAACATTCTTTAAAATTCTTGTCCTGAATGCTGGAGTGAATTGAACTGCTCTGCAGTACAGGAAGGCTACAGCCCATACAATTGTTTGCTCATCATGATTTCTTTAGATAAATAAAGTTCCTCCCTTCTTACTTGATTTGTCTCTTTTTCCAAGTAGCTGGGTGTGACAGGTTGGACCCCTTAAGGTGCCACCTGATGTGCTGGGATATCACTGAACCTGCCTGTTCTGCCAGCCAGGGCACCCTTTTTACCTGTCTTGCTGAGCCAGGCTATTATGCCTCCTCCAGCATACACACCGGCAGGGCCACACCCAACTGCAGAATGAGACAGACACTGAGATCAGCTCTGGGAAGCCTCAGCTTAAGGGATTTACCCCAGCAGTCAGGTGTCCACCTCCCTTGAAGTGCAGACCCAAAGGTATATTATGAAATCCGCCCCCTCCCTCAGTGTGGAGGAAGGTATGCATAGCCGCTTACCCCCCCTCCCCGCCCCCATTGTGAATTGCTCAAATGGAGTTTATATTCTAAACAGGAAATACATTTATTAACTACAAACGGTGAATTTTAAGTGGTTAAAGAGATAGCAAACGGAACAAAGCAGATTACTAAGCAGATAAAACAACACACACATACTAAGCTTGTTTCACTAAAGAAATTGGTTACAAATAGTAATTTCTCACCCTAAATATTGTCACAGGTAGATTGCAGAAAGTCTTGAAAGGCAGCTACACTGGCCTGCAGCTTGAGACTTCAGGTATTTCCACTTACAGACTGGACACCCGCTCAGCTTGGGTTCAACCTTTCTCCCCTCAGTTCAGTTCTTGCTTCCAGGTGTTTTTCAGTGTTTCTTTGGGTGGGGAGGCAGAGGAGAACCATGATGATGTCACTCCCCTGCCTTATATAGCTCTTGTGTATGGCGGGAACTCTTTGTCTCCCAGTGGCATTCCAAGGGTGGGTCCAGTACCAGGTGACTCAGACCCATGTCTCTGCAGGGCTGTGGCAGCCGTTACTCATAGGCTGTCTGGAGCGTCCACAGGAAGACTACGCTCTTTCACATCCATTGTCTTTGCTAATGGGCCATTAGACCTGTCTGGATTTTCCATTGTTGTACCTGAAGGGCTAGTTGGGGGGTGACACCCAACGTAATACATTTGAAATACAGATACATAGTCAATATTCCTAACTTCAGATACAGAAATGGTACAGGCACACACATTGGATAATCACATTCAGTAAATCCTAACCTTTCCAATTATATCTCACATGAGCCATCTTGCATAAAGTATATATCAGTTATGTCGTATTCATTTCATAAGCATATTTTCATAAAGAATATGGAGTGAAACATCACCCTGGGTGTTTCAGAGCAGGCTGTATTCCTAATATTTGTATTTAGAGCAGTGAGACTGAGCACAGTCATTTATTGACATTGTTATTCATGTGCTTCTCTTTTTGCTGAATTGGAGTTGGTTATTTTGGTCACTTACGGAATTTAGTAACGTTTCTTTATGCAGTTGGAAGGCTTCAAACTACATGCCATACCTAACAGATGCATTCCTTTACTTTTGTAAGGACATGTCTATGCTACAAAATTAAGTCGACCTACCTTATGCTGGCATACAGCTGCTGCAGTAATTACATCGCTTGGCCTGTCTACACTTTGCTCCTTGGATCAGCGATGTGCTTCCTCACCAGCAGCATTTGTATCGATTGTACTGTCAGTGTGGGACATTGTGGGATGGCTCCTGAAAGCCAGTAACAGTCAGTGGAAGCAATGCAGTGTTTACACTGACACTGTGTTGACCTAACTACGTCGACCTTGACTGTACGCCACTCGTGGAGGTGGAATTATAACGTCAGAGTAGCAGGGCAGTTACATCAGCGGGAGCAAAATTTAAGTGTGAAGACTTCCTTAGTTAGGTTGACGTAAGCTGTCTTGTGTCGACCTAACTCTGTAATGTAGACCAGAGCCAAGGTTCACAAGCTATACCTTAGGGCTAATCTACAGTGGCAACGCTAAGGCGGTGCCGCGGCAGTGCTTTAACCTGGCTTGTGTGGTTGTGGCAGAGCATTCCCAGCGCTCTAAAAAAACCCACCTCCACGAGAGGTGTAGCTATCCGCGCTGGTGCACTGTCTACACTGGTGCTTTACAGTGCTGAAACTTGCTGCACTTGGGGGTGGCGGGGTGTTTTTTCACACCCCTGAGCGAGAAAGTTGCAGCTGTAAATTGCCAGTGTAGATAAGCCCTGAGTCTTCCTCTTCAGTTTCCAGTCAGTTTGCCCTGTTACGCCAGACTTCCACATGACTTGAGAAGCATTGTTGAAAACTGGTGAGTGGGAGCAGTGCCTCTCATTGGCACAGTGCTTTTTCCAGAGGCTGAGTTCAATAGCAGTCATTAGCAGGCCAATCAGCTTAATTTATGGAGGACTATAAAACCATAAAAGCTTCTGATTCTGCTTTCTAGATTAAATAAGATTGACTGCACCATGTGAAAACCCAAATGAATTAAAACTTTTTGTCAACACAGTTGTAGTGACTGGCAACCGACTCACCAGTTCACAGCTTAAGGCTTGTACACACTAGTGCTTACTTTGATATAACTCAAGTCACTTAGGGGTGTGGAAAAGCTACCCCCGAGCGACGTGAGTTATACCAACCTAAGCACCGGGGTGGACAGCGCTTTGTCGGCGGGAGAAGCTTTCCCACGACACAGCTACTGCCGCTTGGAGCGATGACAGGAGAGCTCTCTCCCATCGGAATAGAGCGTCTGCATTGGGAGCGTTACAGCAGCGCAGGTACGTCGGTACAGCTGCACCACTGTAGCGATTCTAGTGTAGACTAGCCCTTAGGGCATGGTTACACTGAAAGCACTGTCGTGGGAACGCTCCCGCAGCAGCGCTCTGAAGTGCGAGTGTGGTTGCATGCGAGCGCTGGGAGAAAGGTCTGGTAATCTACCTCCACGAGGGGTTTAGCTCTGAGCGCTCGGAGCCTGTCTACTCTAGCGCTTTAAAGCGCTCTGACTTGCTGCGCTCAGGGGGGTGGAAAATCACCACCTTGAGCCAGCAAGTTAGAGCGCTATAAAATGCAAGTGTAGCCAAGCCGTGAGTCTCACGCATCTTGACCTTGAATGGTCTTTTATTGTGTTTGAATTTCCACCACAAAGAGACAGATACTTTTTGCATGTTCATTTCAGGAATCTTAATGCTAGAGCCCATGGGCCGTAGTTTGCCCACCCCTGGGCTAGAGTATTTATCAATACAGATGCTCATAAGTGTCATTATTCAAAGTTTATATTGTTTTAGTATTGAAGTTCACAATCGTAATAGCTTAAAAAGCTGCATGACAGTGGAGAATCTCTCAACTATTCTGTGCCTAGATGGTCTGTCTCTTGATTTGATGGGTATAATACAACTGATGCAGACATCTGCTGATGAATGTAATATGTTAGGGAAACGACAATTTTTGTATATTTATAAATATCTTTTTTTTTCTCTTGACAGCATAATACAGTTTAAAAGATTATATTGAGGTAACCTGATATGTTCTGCCATGTTGTGGCACTCTAACTTGTCAACTTATTTTTAGATATACTGCACTCATGTGTCAAGATATTAAAAATGTGTGTGGGAGTATTAATTTGGATTCTGAACATCACCTGATATTGAGTCACTCCTTTGTGGAGCCTTCTTGGCGTAAAAACATGCTGTGCTTTTATTCTGATAATCAGAATTAACTCTAAATTGTCTCTAACCGAAGCCTGTCCTGTATTTTCAAATGAATATATAAATGCACCAATGTCACTTGTAAAGCCTTACTTCAGTAATAAACTTCCCATCCAAATCCTCTCCATAGTCACCAATGATGATCCTACAAGTAAGAAAGCAGACTGATTCGGGGGTTAAGTATATTGAATCTTCTTTCTAGCCACACAAGAAAAACTTCTACAAGATCACCTGTAGGACCATGGCTGGCAAAGTTTGAATTCGTATTTTCAAATCCAAATCTCCCAAGTTATATTTGCTGCAGTATGTCAGATGATTTACTTGAGTTCTGAGAGTGAATCTCCACAGGGGGGTTAGTCTGAAGCTTTTCTGATGCATGTCAGGTGACTCTCAGTATGCAAGTTGCACCAATAGTATGCACATGGAACACCTATTCCATTTTCAGTTTGCATCATGTGAACATAGCATAGCATTCTCCAGGAGTATCCCTTGGTCCTTTGCTTCCTTGCTCAGCAGTGTGCATCCTGGGATTGTTTTCACTGGGAATTGTGGGAATTTTAAAATAAAAAGAAACATTTTAACTATTGCCGGAGTAGTTGAGTGTGCGTGTGGTCATTGAAAGGCAGATAATGTTTGTTTAGGATATAGTTTGGAAGCAGAAGAAAAAAATGGTTCAGTCATTCTAACTGCATGTTGTTTTGCATAATATTTGTGAGGGGGATGGGGAAAGCCTTGCTGATGGGTGGGAGGCTGAGGTCCAGACACTTGCTCAAAGGTTCAAACAGCCAGCAAGACGTCCCACGGAGAACACAAACACCCAGGGGAATGCTGTCTGGGATGCCTCTTGTTTGTGTTTTGAATCTTATGCCTGAACATGTTGCCCATGTGGGGGTAGAGGGGTGTTGGGATGCAGACATTTTGAGCACGGGGGTATTTTGTGTGGGTGATTGACGTTTAACATTCCCTATGTGCTTTTGTAAAAGCTTATGAATGTTCAGCTCTATTTAAAGGATTTTCTGTGTTAAAATCAATGATTTCTCATAATGGATGCATTGTAAACTGTTTTATTAGGAAATAACAATTAAAAACAAAGTTTTAATGAAACCAATGGAAAAATATCTGTATTTGGAAATGCCTTTAACTAATCTTCTTAAGTAACTAGATGCACACAAACTTTTAACTACTGCAACGGGGCAAACAGAACACCAAGTGCAATAGTAAGGACATTTCAAATACAACAATTTGGAGCGTTGGAGGGGGGGTGCATAAAGTTAAAGACAAGTATACACCTTGTTGCTGGTGGTTCTTGTCCGCATGGGTTCTGGGATTGAGTGTCGTGGCTCAAAATTCTCATGGGCATTGCAAGGCTCAAAAGAGCTGGACACAAGTGCAAGTGTTCTTAGTGTCTACAGCAGTGGTTCTCAACCTATTGACCGTTGTGGGTCACATATGCATCTTGTGGGCTGCATCCACACAATCTATATACTACCTGTATGGCCCTGATGATGTCACGTGAGCTGCAGCTGTGGGCTTATTGGGCCGCTAGCAGGCCGTAGGTTGATAACCACTGGTCTAGAGCTTGCAGCTGAGAGGTGAATGGGAGCCGCTGGGAGCATTGCTGCAGCAATGCGGAGGTTAGGAGTTGCTGCTTGTCTCAGTAGCCAGCATTGTCCAGGGCCAGAAGGACCTGACTGGATCCCAAGTTAAGGGACTGCTGGCCTAGCAGGCGCATGTTTTCCAGGAGGGCATTCTGGCTCGGGATAACATCTATGAGTTGCCTCTGCATTTCTGTCTTTCCATGCTCTACTTTGTCACGGTGATGCCACTGCATCGCTGTCTTTGGTCACTGCCACAATCTCCTAGGAGAGCTGCATTCCTCGTTTGCAGCCTCCACATCTCACTAGCCTGCCTTTCCTCTGTGACTGTGCCAGGAGTTCTACAAACATCTCATCCTGAGCTTTGCTTTTTCTCCCCTTCAGGTTGGCCAGCCTACTGGAAGTAAATAGAGGCCCAGGCCTTGATGGTCTGGCTGCTGCAGGCATTGTGGTTGTGGGAGTAGGAGATGGAAAGAGTCACTTGTTCGTATCCCAGACAAGTCATGGTAGCTTTTTTTTTTTCTCAGTATGTATATGTGGCTTTATCTCTCTGAGCTTCCTCCAAAGAATGGGAAGTGATCTGCATGTATAAAGGGTAGTAGGTACATTTGGCTTTGTCTATCATATCTGCTTTCAAGCTGTTTGGGGTGGGGTGTTTGGAGCTATGTTCCAGGTTTGTTTTTGTGGTTTGTGTGCTGGTGATGCTTCTATGGCATAGGAGCTGTAAAGGGCAGAGGTTATGGAAGGTGAGCTGGATAGTAATCTCCTTTGGGCTATCCTCCTTCTCGATGATGTTACACAGAGGCTGGTGACTAGGAGGAGAGAATGATCTTATTCAAAAAGACAAAGGGCAGACCAGTGAGAGAAGCTCAAAAGTTAGTCACAAGGACATTTCCCCAAGAAGTGCTGCAAGAGTGGAAGGAGCTTGCAGTCCACAAGGGTGGGGGTCATGGACATGAGGCTATTACCTTGATTTTGTTTTGCACATTATAGGGATTACTTAGTCTTAAGTTCTGCTGTATCTCCCTTGCAGACATGGAGAGAGTGCAGAGAAAAATAGAAGGTATCCTATAATAATTGTCAGCTACAATGCATCTTACAGGGCATTTGTTCCTCAGCGGGGAGCAATATTGTTTGTGCCTTGACCGGGCAGGCAGCGTGCATTTATATCTCATGTAAACTAACCAAATTTCTTTTCTTATAAGCACTGTGTCAATAAACTGAATTTTGCACAAATGAATGCTTTCGTTATTCAAATCTGCTGCAGAAGTGGGAGTTGAGAACACATTGTAATTCTGCCATGCTGGCAGGCACCATTTTGAAGTAACAGAAGGAGGGGGGAAGGAGGCAGAGGCTCTTAGCTAACATCTGTCAACAATAATAATGAATAATAAATTGTAAAGATAGGTACTTACATGCTGAAGTTCCCACCAGGAGTCTGACTTCCTACCTGGCCTGAGTTTCTGGTGGGGATTCAGTCTCATCCAACACAGGGCAGAAATCGTGGTCCCATTATGACAGGGCAGAACTGGGGCTGGCTTTCCAGGTGGCCGTTGTCAGGCTACTGAGTCCCAAAAGGATCCTGGCTCTCAGGGGACAGCTCATCTTCTGATGTGTCGAGCTGGTCATCCTTGCTGTGGGGGACAGTGCGGCAGCAGCTCCAGATAGTGCCTGGGTTGGGTTGTACTATAGCGGGGTAGGCAACCTATGGCACGCGTACCAAAGGTGGCATGCGAGCTGATTTTCAGTGGCACTCACACTGCCCAGAATCCTGGCCACCGGTCCAGGGGGCTCTGCATTTTAATTTAATTTTAAATGAAGCTTCTTAAACATTTTAAAAACCTTATTTACTTTACATACAACAATAGTTTAGTTATATATTATAGACTTATAGAAAGAGACCTTCTAAAAACATTAAAATGTATTACTGGCACGCGAAACCTTAAATTAGAGTGAATAAATGAAGACTCGGCACACCACTTTTGAAAGGTTGCCAACCCCTGTACTATAAGTAGAATCTTGTCCAGTTAATAAAATAAATAAAAAAAAAAATGGACAGATCACATTCCCCTACCGGATTGTCTCCTTTTATTCCTGTCAACATACTTTCTTGTGAGCGTCTAAGTCTTTATCCAGCACTGGTTGGCATCTTGTGGATAGCTGCTTTGCAATGTCCATGAAAAGGTCCTTATGTGTGTGGCTGGCCACAAGAGTTTCCTGAATTTATGCTTCACTCCAGATGGTGAGGAAGTCCAAAGTGTCAGCACAGCTCCCAGTAGCTGCATGCAGCATGTTGTGGGGCTTTTGGAGTGCTATTGTGGGTGGATCACCAGTATAATGTACAATGGGATCCAAGAGCAAATTGGAAACATCTGGCTCTGCACCATCTTTTCAAGGGGAGAAAGGTCACCCTGGAAACTTGGTATCAGGAAAGGGAGGGCACACAAGTAAATTGATAGGTCAGCAATGGTCGACCTGCAAAGCATTGTGGGGTAGCCTTTGAAAGCGTGCAAAAAGTAGTGCACAGCAATTGTATGTGCATAAAACACCAAACAAAATCCATTTAAAGTAATCCTAGTCCACTATGCAAGAGGATTCCAGTGTTCCTGATAAATGCAGAGGTAGTGCTCAGTGATGGGTTGTGTCATTTGTATGCAAGCATTTTCAAACTGGATTAACTAGATTGGATCCAGTTTAAAACTCCAGTGTTAAACAAGCCCTCTGAGAAGGCAGTAGCTATTATCTGAAAGACTTTTGTTGGCTGATCTTGTTGGCCTGATTTTTACTGGGAAAAGAAATGTTAATGTAAGTGAGCTAACTTGAGGTGAAAACTAAATGAAGATAAGACCGTTTATATGTGTGTGTGTGTGTGTGTGTGTGTGTGTATATATATATATATATACCTGCCTGGGTTTTACCTATATAACTCCAGTGTCTTCAAATGGTACTGTACATCAGGAGTAACTTAGGTCAGAAGTTGATCTTGAAATTGGAATTTAGTTTAATAAGTCATGAATGTATGAGCCAGAATGAAATTCAACTTTCTCTCCCATTGCTGTATTGGCTCTGAAGAGCTAACCGGAGTTGAAAAAATGATTCCCAACATGACTTCATATTAAGTGATAATATGGACATCACTGGAAAGAAAAAGCGGGCAATCTAGAGAAACATTATGTAGAACAGTAGAAAAAGAAGCCGGAGCCATGAATATGGCACTCAGAAGCCTGACTGACCGGCACAAGACCAAAATAAATAGTGGAAACTGGTAGAAATCCTATGTATCTGAGAGTGCAGGAGGAGATAAATTTTCCTGTTTTCTGAAGTATCCACCTCACTCCTTCACCCCTCCCCCCCCCAACCAAATAAATAAGATATGACCTGTTTCACATTGATTAACTTGCAGTCCTGGCTTTCAAGCTGTGGACAATGAACTTTGGTAAATGCTTTCTTTTCCTGCCTCATAACTAAGCTAGTGGGGTTGGAAATATGCTGTCTATCTTTTATGGAAAGTATGTTTGAAAGCTCTTACCCTTGAAAGCATTCTGGGTCCAAATTCTGCCTTCCTGTGTGACATGCAACTCCAGAGTGAATAATTGGAATTGGGCCTTAAGTCCAAAATATTATTTGTTTCCTATATTTTTGCTGTTTATTTTCCAAAGAATTTACACTTCCATCTTGCTGTCTGCTTCAGCTTTCAGACACCCTGGGCCAAATTCTGTGCTGACTTGCATCCAGTTCAGGAAATCAAGTTGGCACTGAATTTGGCCAGGTATGTTTCTGGAGAAAATGTGGTTAAATAGTCAATTGGAACTCCAGCTCGCCTTGTGCTTGAGTTAATTAAAATGCTGTTGTCACTTTGAACTCCAAGTAGATCCTCTGTTCTATATCAAGGGATCCCAGGAATCTAGGACTGTCAGAAGATTTTTGTATTGTATGCAAATTCTCAGAGTTGCCTTAAAGTTATTTAACTGCTTTGAAATCCTTACTCACCTTTCTAAAGCTAGTTTAAGGATATTTCTTGCTTTTTTTTTTAGTACAGTTTTGTGAAGGAAAGATGAGTGCACTGATCTTTTAGCTTTTTAGAGAGCTATCGGCAGTCTTTTCTTCATAAATAACTTTCTGGTTATACTTTCTCATTTCCTCCACAGTTGAAGGTAATGTTATGACTAGCAAACAAGAGGAGCGTGTGAAGAAATAGCTGGCTTCCTTCTTACTGAAGCTGAATTTGCATTATTGCCTCCAACTACTAAATCTAACTGCAGGAATTTTATCATATAAAAAAATCGTATGTTTTAGTCACAAAAATAAAACTCTTATTCAAAAGGTGAGCAAATTAAGTCCTTAGAATAATGAATAGCTTTCCAAATAATAGCAAAAATGTTTAGTTTAATAAAAAACATTTTAAAAGTGTTTTGACCTACTCCAGGTTCCAAATAGTATGTCTTTACATAATTGAAAATGCAACTTTCAAATGGATCTCTTTATCCTACAGTCTTTAATACTAAGTAAAAGCATACCAGCCCCGTTTTTAAATTATACCAACTATTAATTAGTGGTGAAAAGCATTGAATAGTCTTCCTGTATTTCAGTTGCCATTGTGAAAGAGGTTGCCTTTGCAAAGTAAAACTTCTCCCTAGTAACAACTTGTAAAATCTAATGAAAATGTTCCTTATTCTCTAATGCGTGCACACACACACTCTTGCTGTACAGTCCCCTTTGAACAAAAAAAACTTTTGTAGTGCATGTGCAAGGTTAAAATGTACAAGCTCAACAAGAGATTGTTTTCACTATTAAAAACAGAGACTTTGTGAAACCCTATGCAAGTATTTGAGATGTAATTTTACTTTAGGGATCTGAAACTCATCAGATGCAGGTTAATTATAAAATGTCATGTATAATAGGGGAACTTTGCAAAACTAGGAACTTGCCTCCCCTCAAAACGTACACAGTGCATTGTCTCTCATCCAGAATGAGTTAAAATGAATTAATAATTCTACGCCATGGTGCCTGGGTACTGTAGTGATGAGGGCCATGAAAGTACCTAGGCAGCTCTTTAACTCATCCTGATGTGGTTATATATATCAAAATTTGTATGTTATAGCTAACTTGTTTTAGGTCCATAGATGCAATATTTTGTATTTTAGATGCAATATCTTGTAAAAACTGAGGAATACAATGACGCATGTCACTATATACATCATTTTTTCTGGTCACCTGGAAGTTGCTTTAACATAGGTATTTATAATCTATTTCTTGATTTTTATTGTAAGAATAATTTGTTGCAAGAAATCATTTGTTGGAAACCTTATGTTGCTGGCACAGTTCTGTCACATTAATAGAACTTCTCCATTCGTTTAATGAGGCAGTCACTTTTAAAACTTTTTGTAAAGGTACCATGTATTCTTCTTGAAGTCTTTTTTTTTTTTTTTTTTTTTTTTTTGGTTTAATATATCAGAGGAGTAGCCATGTTTGTCTGTATCCACAAAAACAATGAGGAGTCCGGTGGCACCTTAAAGACTAACAAATTTATATTGGCATAAAAAACTCCCACTTCTTCAGATGCAACTAAAGAAATGGGTTTTTTTACCCACAAAAGCTTATGCCCAAAGAAATCTTAGTCTTTAAGGTACCACCGGACTCCTCGTTCTTTTGATTTAATATCACCTTCAAATGGAGGGATGATCTCAGCATGAACTACAGCCTTTTGATTGATTTTTGTTAAGGATACTCTGAGTCTCCTTTGCAAGCTTAGAAAATGCTTTGTAAGTTGAGGTGTTCCGACATTTTTATATATAAAGATTATATATGACAGCTATTTATGGCTTATCTTCCTTTGGATGATAGGGTTTTGCTTGTCAAGTTGAACCATAGGTGAGGGAACTTGGGTAAGGAGTTGTTGGTGAGCCATGCTTTTGAACCATCAGGGTTTCTTTTAAAAATTCTGTGCCCAGTTAGGGAAGCTAATAAATATTATTTGGAGAGGATCCTGTGGTTTAGTGCCTGGTGTGGCCGGAAAGATCTTTAAAGGAGTACAAAGAGGAGAGTGATATGCCTGCAAATCATAAATCATACTCGCGTTTCCCGAGTGTGGGAGCAAGGAGCATTGCGAGATCAGGCTTCACTGAAGGTGCTAGAGCTGATAGGGAACAGACAGGCATTACATTTATTATTGTATTTAAGTACCCATCACCATAGTGTTTGGGTGCTCTAACATATACAGGGTGGTGGAGCTGGTCATAATTCTTCCTACCATACTAACACTCAAGAAGGCCTACATCTGATGGTGAGGAAATGCGTGGTCAGCTAAGGTAATTTTCTTTGTAAGAAATCAGGTGAGGTTAATGGCTGCTCAGTTTTCTTCTCTGTAATTGTGCTTACACAAATTATATTGTCCATGTTAATATGGTTTTCACAAATGATTCTTTAACATCTTAATTTAAATAGAGGAAAAAGGGAAATTTCTTTTGAATAACTTGACCATTTTATCACATGTCAACGGCAATATGCCTTATCTATCTAGATGTTTTAATTGGATAGTTATGACATGTTAGTTAACAGGTGCAAAGATCACACCTTTAAATCCTAAACTAGACAAGTTGCATCTGATTAATATTGCAATATCTGATTATATCATCATATAGTTACATATTTGGCAAACACTTCTGACCAACCTTCATTTTTAATTAATGGAGATATCCCATCTCCTAGAACTGGAAGGGACCTTGAAAGATCATGGAGTCCAGCCCCCTGCCTTCACTAGCAGGACCAAGTACTAATTTTGCCCCAGATCCCCAAGTGGCCCCCTCAAGGATTGAACTCACAACCCTGGGTTTAGCAGGCCAATGCTAAAACCACTGAGCTATCCCTCCCCCCCTTTATATTTCTAACATAATGAAAGATTTTAAATACTATGATACTTTTTTGGTTTATTTAGCCATTAAGAAGCAAGTAAGTCGTTCACTAAATACTTAGCTGCTGTTGTACTGTAATGGACTGTGCAGATTTCCTTTCCAACTTGAGGTTTCTTCAGTTTGTTTTGTCATTTAGAGAATTTCTGGATCATGGCCCGCAAGTACATTCCTGTGAGTTGGGATGTTCGAGGAGACATTGTTGAATGAGTTCTACTATTGAATAGCAATGCATTCTGTGCATGTTTATGTATGGGTGGTGCTAGTTATATGAGTCTCTTTAGCAGAAAAGGCAAATTGAATAGTGTAGAAGACAGAATCCTCTTTATTTCACATAAAAGCAGGAATTTCTGTCGGTCATGGGGCTACTAGACCCAAACACTTAAGTATCAGAACACTTAGCTTAGTATGTGTTCTGATAAATCTTATTCACATGTACTCCTTTGCTCACTGAGCACTGACCTGACCATATAATATGTCAAAATGGGACTCCTTTCCCCCTTCTACCTCCCTGAGTCTGAGTGTCATCATGCTGGCCTCCACCATTAGAAATTAGAAGGGTAATCCTGAGGGTGTTCTCCCTCCCCCACCTCCCCTCACCCCAGTATGGCACTTTGGGGGAGAGCTTTACTGTTATTAGTGAAAATAGAGTAATGTTTAAGTTACCAGAGCTGAGGGCAGCTTTAATGTATGTGGAACTGGCCAATATGATGTCACTGAACCCTGCAAGTATATGTGAGAAATTTTGAAGATGACATTATCAATTTGAAGTGTTTTACAGTGATGAAGGATGGCCCAATAACTAGGGATGTTGCCTGGGGTTTGGGAGGTGGGGCTAGATTTAAATTTTTTATTAAAAGCTACTGTTAAAAAAATTATAGAATACAAAGGTTCAGAAAAGAGTATCTATACATCTGGGTATAGTGTTTAGATTGTCCACAAATACAAAGTTTGTTTTTAAAGTCATATGATACATAGAGTACATAATCAGCAATAACCCAAATTGAGGTGAATAGATTTAACAATACAGTTTAGATATTAGAATCCGAGTACTCGGGTACATCCCTCATGAAAAGTTGTACAGAGATTTGGTTGTGGAAAGCAAAATATATCAATGAGTGGAGATTGTCCTTCAGTAACTGAGAATTAGGTTGGTTGTCCATTTAGAAAATACAGTCCAGGAAGAAAGTAGGGATCCATGAGGAAAATAGGGATCAAAGATAGGTAGGTACTGTAAATACAGTAAGTCATAAACTTACAATTATCACTCGTTCTTAAATTTTATCAAGAAGTTTTTGATAACTTTTCAGTATTCAAATTCTTTTTGTCTGTTGGAGTTTTAAAAAATAGCAGCTCTATATAATGTGAAATTCTTCATGTATTTTTCCTTTTGCAGTGAGTACTGTGTGGTCCTCTCACCCTCAAAGATGGTGAAGCTGGATATTCACACTCTGGCTCATCACCTCAAGCAGGAACGGCTCTATGTAAACTCAGAAAAGCAACTTATTCAGAGATTAAATGCAGATGTATTGAAGACAGCTGAGAAACTGTACCACACAGCGTGGATTTCCAAGCAGCAAAGGATTAACTTGGACAGACTTATCATAACAAGGTGATAAATGCTTTGTGGGAAATTGAACTCCTAAACTCTTGTGAATTAAAAGAATTCCGTGATTCTTTTCATACTGTATATTGAACACAGCAGGTGATTCTAATGATAAAATTTTAATGGCTATAAAACCATTCTAAAAATTATTCTAAAACAGGAAGTCTGAGTTGTCAGATTTGCTCTTAAATATGATGTGACTACTGGTAGTTCAAACACTCTACCTTTTAAACATTTTTTTATTTATTTATTTTTGGCCTTCGTGTGTGTGTGTTTGTATATATGTTGCATCTCTTCTGATTGGTAGTTCGTAGTAAGAAATTATGTTTTTATTATTAAACACTCAAATTTGTTGTTGTAATGAAGCTCATACATTGACTAATGTTCACAAATTTTTTTTTAAACTTACAATAAAGATTGTAGATGTTAACTGCTATCATTTTTTTTAAAGGAAAAATTCTTGCAGTGTATTTTTCACTCTATTGTCTAGAGCAGCATTTTTCAAAGTTCGGGTCGCAACCCAGTACTGGGTTGCGGCATGTAAGGGACCGGGTCGCTCTGGTCAGCACAGCTGAATGGGACGTTAAAAGTCCCGTTGGTGGTGCTGCCCAGCTAAGGCAGGCTAGTTCCTACCTGTTCCGAACCGCGCTGCGCCCTGGAAGCGGCCAGCAGCAGGTCTGGCTTCTAGGTGGGAGGGCCACGGGGCTCCGTGCGCTGCCCCTGCCCCAAGCACTGGCTCCAAACTCCCACTGGCCAGTTACCAGCCAATGGGAGCTTGGGGGGGGAGGGCGCGGTGCCTGTGGGCGAGAGCCGCTTGCGCACCTCTGCGTAGGAGCCGGACCTGCTGCTGACTACTTCAGGTGCAGCGTGGCCTATGGTGCCAGGACAGGTCGGAAGCCTGCATCTGCACCCCAGCTGTGCCGCTGACCAGGAGCTGCCAGAGGTAACCCCATGCCCCAACCTTGCGCCCCAATCCCCTGCCCCAGCCGTGAGCCCCGAAACTCCTTCCTGTACCCCAAGCCCCTCATCCAGAGCCCTGACCCCCTCCTGCACCCTGCCCCACCCCGGAGCCCCTGCTGCACCCCAAAACCCTCATCCCTGGCCCTACCCCAGAGCCTGCACTCCCAGCCCAGAGCCCTGATCCCCTCCTGCACCCCAACCCCCTGCCCCATCCCGGAGCCCCCTCCCACACTCCGAGCGCCTCATCCCCAGCTCCGTTGGGTCGCAGGCATCAACAGTTTTCTTCAGTTGGGTCCCCAGAAAAAAGTTTGAAAACCATTGGTCTAGAGCGCCTGGTAATGGATTCAGAATGCTGCTGCTTTTAGATTTAATTGTCTATTAAAAATTAGGGCTGTCGATTAATCGCAGTTACTGCATGCAGTTAACTCAAAACAAATTAACATGTTATTTTTTTAAATGAGCCTTAATCTTACATCTCTGGAGATGGGATGCGGCGGCGGCGGGAAGGTAGGCACTGCCTGTGCCAGTGGGCAGAAGTCAGACAGGGAGAAGAGACTGCTGGCAATTTGGGAGAGCTGGTTAAACACCTTCCGGGGGAGGAGGAGAGAAGAGCCCGGCCTTAGGAGTGTGCAAGGGAGGCTACCACCCAGGGCGCTGTGCTGAAAGGGGTTAGGGGGGAAGCTGCTACATGCCTCTGGGACAGGGATACCTGTGCTCCACTGCTGCTCTTGGCCAACCTGCTCCGGACCGGGAGCCTGCCTCCTGTCTGCTGCACAAAGTGGGGGTGAAGGGCCTATGTTGGGGTATCCCCCTCCTCCTGCCCGTGTACCCAGTCGCCACTGAGCTGAGGTGGGGGATCAGGGAGAGCCTGTCTGCTGCTGGCTCAGGGGTGAGCGCTGCCAACAGCAACTGCAGCTGGCTGAAAAAAGCATTAAAGTTTGAGTGCTCCGTTTAAAGAGCGAGTGCTCCCCCAACACACACACACACGCAAATATTTTTAATAAAAATAATACAAAGTGAGCACCGTACACTTTGTATTCTGTATTGTAATTTAAATCAGTATATTTGAAAATATAGAAAACATCCAAAAATATTTAAATAAATGGTATTCTATTCTATTCTATTATTGTTTAACAGTCTGATTAAAACTACAATTAATCAGGACTTTTTTTGTCTTGTGATTAATCGCAATTAATTTTTAATAATTTGACAGCCCTGTTACAAATAATTGAATTATTTCACTGTTTTTTCTCTGAAGTGCCGAAGCTTCTCCTGCTGAATGCTGCCAGCATGCCAAAGTCTTGGAGGACACACAGTTTGTTGATGGGTACAAGCAGTTGGGATTTCAAGAGACTGCTTATGGAGAATTCCTCAACAGGTTGAGAGAGAACCCTAGGCTTATTGCTTCCTCTCTGGTTGCTGGAGAGAAACTCAACCAGGACAACACACACAGTGTTATTTACACAGTCTTTACCTCCATCTATGGCAATTGCATCATGCAGGAAGATGAGAGCTACCTCCTTCAAGTTTTGCGTTACTTGATAGAATTTGAACTAAAGGAAAGCGACAATCCCAGACGGCTTTTGAGGAGAGGCACCTGTGCATTCAGCATTTTATTCAAACTTTTTTCTGAAGGACTCTTTTCTGCAAAACTCTTCCTCACTGCAACATTGCATGAGCCAATCATGCAGCTGCTGGTGGAAGATGAAGACCACCTAGAAACAGATGCAAACAAATTGATTGAGAGGTTCTCTCCCGCACAACAGGAAAAACTCTTTGGGGAGAAAGGCACTGAAAGGTTCAAACAAAAAGTCCAAGAAATGGTGGATTCCAATGAGGCTAAGTTAGTGGCTTTGGTGAACAAATTCATTGGTTATCTCAAGCAGAATACATACTGCTTTCCGCATAGCTTGAGATGGATTTTATCACAAATGTACAAAACACTCTCCTGTGTAGACCGGCTGGAGGGTGGGGAGGTGCGAGCAATGTGCACAGATCTTCTGCTTGCATGTTTCATTTGTCCTGCAGTTGTCAACCCAGAACAGTATGGAATAATTTCCGATGCCCCAATAAACGAGGTGGCAAGATTTAATCTGATGCAGGTATGACTTCCTTTTTTTATGTTACTCTAAACAAATGAGACCAGATAAGAACGGCCGTACTGGGTCAGACCAGTGGTCCATCTAGCCCAGTTTTTTGTCTTCCATCAGTGTCCAATGACAGAAGCTTGAGAGGGAATGAACAGGGCAATTTTGAATGATGTATCCTGTCATCCAGTCCCAGCTTTTAGCAGTTGGAGGTTTAGGGACACCAGGAGCATAGAGTTGTGTCCCTGACCATCTTGGCTAATAGCCATTGATGGACCTATTCTCCATTAATTTGTCTCATTCTTTTTTAAGCCACCCAGCAGGCTATCAATTGCCGGGCAGTTCAGCTGTTCCTCCCCCCACTGTCGTGTGCTGCTCCTGCCCTCTGCCTTGGAGCTGGTCCCAGGAGTCTCCTGCTTGCTGTGCGGGGGAGGGGGGAGGAGAAGAGGGGTGCTAATGTCAAGGTGTCCGCCCACTCCTGCCCCCCATCTTCACAGAGCAGGGGGGACATGACAGGGCTCAGGACTGAGGGAGCTGGCTGGCAGCAGCTGCTGTCTCAACTTGTTGATCTACTTAAAAAGGTAGAGTACTTAGAGTGGGGTCAGCGTACTCAAAGGGGCAGTGCGTGTGTGTCTCTCACACACAGTCACTCACTCACTCTGTCTCTCTCTCTGCCATGCTGTTTCTTCTCCCTCCATTCCTGCTGCCTTGTAGAGTGTGAGGCTACATTAACAACAATGTGTTGTTAACCCTTGTGGGCTCAGACGAGTGCTAGTTCATCATTTAGCAGTAAGGCATTCCCTGGGAAATATCCCACTCTCTGATTCCACCATCTCAACCAAGCAAAATTTCCCTGGAACCTAACCTCCCCCCCCCCCCTTACATTAATTCTTATGGGGAAATTGGATTCACTTAACATCGTTTTGCTTAAAGTAGCATTTTTCAGGAACATAACTACGATGTTAAGTGGGGAATTACTGTACTTTTAGCCTTCAGAGCATCCCATGGCAATGAGTTCCATATGTTGACTGTGCGTTGTGTGAAGAAATACTTCCTTTTGTTTGTTTTAAACCTGCTGCCTGTTAATTTCATCACGTGACCCCTAATTCTTGTGTTCTGCGAAGGTGTAAATAAAACACTTCCCTGTTCACTTTCTCCATGCCTTTCGCAATTTTATAGACCTCTATCATATTCCCTCTTGGTTGTTTCTTTTCTAAATTGAACAATCTGGAAGATGTTGGATACCCCAGTCATTTTGGTTGCCCTACTCAGTACTTTTCACAATTCTAGTATGTTTTTTGAGATGGGGCGACTAGAACTGCACCTAGTATTCAAGATATGGGCGTACCATGGATTTATAGGATCTATTTTTTGTCTTACATTTCCTAACATTGTTAGTTGTGTTGTTTGTTTGTTTTTTTGTTTTTTACTGGCGCTGCACACTGAGTGGATGTTTTCAGAGAACTATCCATGATGACTCCAAGATCTTTCTTGAGTGGTAACAGCTAATTTAGACCCCATCATTTTAATGTATAGTTGGGATTATTTTTTCCCGTGTGCATTACTTTTCACTTAGCAACATCAAGTTTCATCTGCTATTTTGTTGCCCAGGCACCCAGTTTTGTGAGATCCCTTTGTAATTCTTCACAATTGGCTTGGACTTCACTATCTTGAGTAATTTTGTATCATCTGCAAATTTTGCAACCCCACGATTCACCCCCTTTTCCGCAGTATAGGTCCCAGTACAGATCCCTGGGGGACCCCACTATTTACTTCACACTATTGTGAAAACTGACTGTTTTTTTTCCTACCCTTTGTTTCCTATCTTTTAATGACTTACTGATCCATGAGAGAACCCTTCCCTCTTATTCCATAACTAGTTTGATTAAGAGCTTTTGGTGAGGGATATTATCAAAGGCTTTCTCAAAGTCCAAGTATGCTTATCAGCTGGATCCCCCTTGTCCACATGCTTGTTGACCCCGTCTGGTTGTTCTAATAGAATGGTGAGGCATGATTTCCCTTTACAAAAGCATCCATGTGTCCAGGGCTTTGGAGCGGAGCCCGGAGCTGGAGCACAGAGCAGCTCCGGAGCAGTGGAGCTGCAGGTTTTTGCCTGGAGCTGGAGCGGAGCCGGAGCACAGCTCCAGAGCTCCTGCATATGTCTAATAATTCTGTTCTTTACTATAGTTTCAAGCAGTTTGCCTGGTACCAAAGTTAGACTTATTGGCCTGTAATTGCCAGGATCGCCTCTGGAGCTTTTTAAAAAATTGATGTTACGTTAGCTACCCTCCAGTCATCTGGTTCAGAGACTGATTTTAAGTAATGAGTTATGTACCACAGTTAGTAGTTCTTCAGTTTCGTATTGGACTTCCTTCAGAACTCTTTGATAAAATGAATAGTAATAAGTCACCAGGACCAGATGGTATTCATCTGTTTGTTCCAGCCTCCTCTATTGACACCTGAATCTGGGACAGTTCCTCAGATTTGTTACCTGAAAAGAATGGCTTGTGTGTGGGGATCTCCCCCATATCCTCTGGAGTTAAGACAATGCAAAGAATTAATTAGCTTTGCTGCAACAGCCTTGTCTTCCTGGAGCGCTCTTTTAGCATTTCAGTCATACAGTGGCCCTACTGATTGTTTTGGCAGGCTTCCTACTTCTGATGTAGTTAACTTTTGTTGTTGTCTTGAGTTAGTTGCTCTTCATATTCTTTCGTGGCCTGCTTTATAATTGACTTGCCAGAGTCTATGCTCCTTTCTATTTTCCTCACTAGGATTTGACTTCCAGTTTTTAAAGGATACCTTTTTTGCCTCTTATTTCATTTTTACTTTGCTATTTAGCTATGGTGGCATTTTTTGTTATTACTGTTCTATTCTTTGTTTTTCAAATTTGGGGTATACGTTTTGTTTGAGCCTCCTATTATGGTGTTTTTAAATAATTTCCCTGTAGTTTGCCGGTGTTTCACCCTTGTGACTGTTCCTTTTAATTTCTGTTTAACTAACTTCCTCATTATTGTACAGTTCCCCTTTTTGAAGTTAAATTCGATTGTGGTGGGTGTTTTTGGCATTTTTTCCTCTACAAGGATGTTAAATTTAACTACATTATGGTCTCTGTTATTGAGCAGGTCAACTATATTTAACTGCTGTCCATATCCTATTCTCCACTTACGACTAAATCAAGACTTGCCTCTCCCCTCGTAGGTACCAGGACAAGCTACTCCTTGGTGTCTAGAAATTTTTCTCTCCATTCCTTCCTGAGGTGACATGTACCATGTCAATATGAGAATAATTGAAATCCCCCATTATTATTGTGTTTTCTGCCTTTATAGCCTCTTTGTAACATCTTCCTGAGCACTTCACAATCACCATCCTGATCAGGTGGTTGGTAGTATATTCCTACAGCTATACACTTATTGTTCAACCTTGGAATTTCTATCCAGAGAGATTCTATGAGGCAGTGTTATTCATTTAAGATTTTTATTTTGAGTCTGTGCTTTCTTTCTTTCACTTAGAGTACCCCACTGGTATGACCTACTGTCATTCCTGTATATTTTGAATCCAGGTATTACCATGTCCCGTCAGTTATCCTCCTTCCACTAAGTTTTTGTGATGCCTATTTATATCAATATCCTCATTTAATACCAGGCATTGTAGTTCACCCATCTTTGTATTTAGATATCTAGCAGTTGTATATAAACACTTGTACATTTTGTATTTAAATGGGGCTCTTTTGCATTTGACTGTTCCTTACTAGCTCCTGTCTATACTTTACCAAATTCTTTCCTATCGTCTTTACTAGGACATAGAGATCCCCCTTTAATAAATTCATTCCAAAGGAATTTTTCTGCCTGAACTACGTTCTGCTTCACACCTGTCAGCTTTCCTCCAAACCTTAGTTTAAAAAATCCTTTACAGTCCTTTGCAATCTATCCTCATATCTGAGATCTTCTAAGCATTTATTGGGGCTATTGTTAAAGTATTTTTACTGGTTTTACTAGGAATAAGATGATGAATACTGATATAAAAATATTTCTGTTGTTATGATTCTGAAGAGGCAAATTTTAAAGCTTGAATACCCATTTGTTTTAAAATGTTGAGTTTTAAAAGACATTTATTGATGTTTTTGATTGCTGCTGTTGAAGTTGAGAAATATATAGCAAACATCTAAACTCTGCTTTAAAAGGCAATACACCTGCTTTTATAAGGGTGAGAGCTGTAAAGTATAAATATTTATAAGACTGGTCTAGCAGCGCTTGTGAATTTTAATACCCTTCCACTTTGCTAGCATATTTGTATTTTTTGCTAATCTGGACTAACTGAAATAATAGAATTTCATACAGCTGTAGGACTGGAAGAGACCTCGAGAGGTCTTCTAGTCCAGTCCCCTCTATTCCAGGCAGGACTAAGTCTTATCTAGAACATCCCTGACAGGTGTTTGTCTAACAGGCTCTTAAAAATCTCCAATGATAGAGATTCCACAACATCCCTAGACAATTTATTTCAGTGCTTAACTACCCTGACAGTTAGGAAGTTTTCCTAATGTCTAACCTAAACAGCCCTTTCTGCATTTTAAGACCACTGCTTCTTGTCCTATTCAATCTCTCCTCATAGGTCATGTTTTCTAGACCTTTAATCTTTTTTGTTGTTGTTCTCTGGACTCTCTAATTTGTCCACATATTTCCCAAAATGTGGCACCCAGAACTGGACACAATACTCCAGTTGAAGCTGTATCAGCGCAGAGTAGAACGGAAGAATTACTTCTCACATCTTGCTTACAACACTCCTGGTAATACATCCCAGAATATTATTTGCACCCCCCACCCTCCTCCTTTTTTTTTTTTTTTTTGCAACAGTCAACACTGTTGACTCATATTTAGCTTGTTATCCACTATGACCCCCAGATCCTTTCCCACAGTACTCTTTCTTAGGCAGTCATTTCCCATTTTGTTGTGTGCAACTGATAGTTCCTTCTAAGAGGAGTACTTTGCATTTGTCCTTATTGAACTTCATCTGATTTACTTCAGACAGTTTGTCCAGATCATTTTGAATTTTAATCCTATCCTCCAAAGCACTTCCAACCCCTCTCAGCTTGGTATTGTCTGCAACTTTATAAGCGTACTCTCTATGTCATTATCTAAATCATTGATGAAGATATTGAACAGAACTAGACCCAGAACTGATCCCTGTGCGACCCCACTCAATATGCCCTTCCAGCTTCACTGTGAACCCCTGATAACTACCCTCTGGGAATGGTTTTCCAATCAGTTATGCATCCACCCTTATAGTAGCTCCATCTAGGTTGTGTTTCCCTACTTTGTTTATGAGAAGGTCATGCGAGACAGTATCAGAAGCCTTACTTAAAGTCAAGATATACCACATCTACCACTTTCCCCCCATCCACAAGGCTTGTTACCCTGTCAAAGAAAGCTATTAGGTTAGTTTGACATGATTTGTTCTTGACAAATCCATGCTGACTGTTACTTATCACCTTCTAGGTGACTGCAAATTGATTGCTTGATTATTTGCTTAATTATCTTTCTGGGTACTGAAGTTAAGCTGACTGGTCTGTAATTCCCCAGGTTGTCTTTATTCCCCCTTTTTAGCTTGGCACTATATTTGCCTTTTTCCAGTCCTCTGGAATCTCTCCCATCTTCCATGACTTTTCAAAGATAATTGCTAATGGCTCAGATATCCCTTCAGACAGCTCTGTGAGTATTCTAAGATGTATTTCATTAGGCCCTGGTGACTTGAAGACGTCTAACTTGTCTAAGTAATTTTTAACTTTCCCTATTTTAGCCTCTGATCCTACCTAATCTTCACTGGCATTCACTACGTTAGATGTCCAATTGCTACTAAACTTTTTGGTGAAAACTGAAACAAAGTCATTTAGCACTTCTGCCAAATGTCTGTCTCCTTTATCCTCTGAATGGATGTACACCATGTTGCTTACTGGGCAACTACTCGCTGTATTAACACTTTAGAATATGCCTTCAGGTGACAGAATTTATTGTCTTTGTGCAAATGTTTTGGGAACTTAATACTCATTAGTGGTATTAAATAGCATCCACTTGACTAAAAAACTACTGCATGCTCCTTGTACATGAGGCAAAACATGGCATCAATGTATGTAAGTGTAACTGGTATACTGACTGATGAAATTTATTTCAGTAAGTTTTGTAGAGCAGGGAGAGTGTTTTACTATGTATGCACAATGCATAGCAGAAGGGGGCCTTCATCCTGACTGGGTTCTTTAGATGCTGCTGTAAAACAAGGGATCACTTATACACCTGCGATATCATTTTTTGTATATTTTTATAGGACTCACAATTTTATAAACCTCTTGGTGACAGGTTATGGAGGGTTATTTTTCAGGAAAAAGATGTTAAACAGTGTACAAACTGAGTCAGAGGTTTGTGTTTTTTTCCATGTGTGTCTAGCAAAATTTAAATGACCTTTAAAAATCTTCAGGTCTAAGACTTCTAGGCTCAACCCTCATCCCTTCCATATTTGCTGGGAAGAATCAGAGCCTAATACTCCAGCATAGGCTTAAAAACATATGGAAAATAACGGCTTCGCGTGCAATATTCAAACAACTGGCTAGGATTTCTTTTACAAATAATGAAATAATTTCAAATAAGGTACTATTATACATTCATTGAATGGAAGATTGAATTAAAACAAAGCAGCCTTTGAGTTGGGAGCAAAAAAAGTACACAGTTTTCTTAATAGAAGAAAATACTCTTCCTGTTTAGATAACTCAAATAGCTTTTAGTGAAACTTTCATACAATCATAGGACCGGAAGGAACCTCGAGAGGTCATCTAGTCTAGTCCCCTGCACTCATGGCAGGACTGAGTATATTTCCACATAGAACATTTTACTTCGGGCCTAAGAACAAGTGTGAGAAATTTTAGCCCCAAAAGTAACTCTGGGAAAGTTTATATGTAAATTAAAAATAGTAGTTTAAAATGGAAGAGCTTTCTCATTTGATTCCTGTGTTACGATCTATCTTGTTGTTCTGTTATGGTTTCTGAAATATTTGCCCAAAGTGTTCTTTTTCCATTTTAGGTCGGGAGACTTTTGCAGCAGTTGGCAATGACAGGCTCTGAAGAGGGAGATCCGCACATGAAGAGCAACCTTGGCAAATTCGACAAAGTAAGAGTCACAAAACAGTACATCTGTCATATTTGACACTTCGCCTTTCTGTAGCCCCTCTCATCTGAGAATCTCAAAGCACTTCACAAACAAATAAGCTTCACAGCCCTCTTATGAGGTAGGTGAGCAGTACATCTAAATTATGGGTAGGCAAACTGAGGTACAGGTTAAGTGACATCTGTATGGTCACATACAGTCAGGGTCAGAGCTGGGAATAGAACTTGGAGTCATGCTTCCTGACTACTAGACGCACACTACCTTGTTGCTTAAATGACAACATTAACAAAACGTCAAAATATGGCACTTTCTAAAACAGATACGAAGTGATTTTTTTTTTTTTTTTTTTTTTATAATTTTCTCTGCTGAATTTAGCATAAACTACTTTCATTTAAGGGGACACCATGTAGTCAATTAAAAAAAAAAAAAAAAAGGCACACCTGCCCATGGATCCTCCTGTCAGTTTTTTGCCTCATTTCCTCTCTCTTCCTCCTCACCCCCTGCCCTTTTTAGTAAATTGTTTACTCTCCTTTCTTAATGTATGAAGGATGCACACACAATAGGGGGACTGACTCTACGGAGGAAACAGTGATACTAACTATACGCAATGTGCTGTCAAATGCAAAAAGCAAACTAACTAACTTTGTTGCTCATTTCTTTCAATCTCTCTTGCTACTTGTAATGAAACCTAGGTAAACATTGAGCCAGATGTGACTTTTAAATTGACAGTTCCCTTACTTGCCTATCCTTGTCCCTTATAAGTTTGTTTCACTTGTAAGCTATGCTCAGCTGGTTCCCGAGGAAGGAACAATTTAAATACAAGTTCATTACCGTGAGCTAGTTTAAGTCATCTAGTGCCATTGCATAACAGCATTTTTAAAACTGTACTTAAATATTGAGGACTACAGAATCTATTTAAACAAGTGAGACTTTCAAATGCAGACATGGAGTGAAGGGAACTCTAAATTTTTTGCATAATTTTGTACTTACTCTTCATTGGCTAAAAGATGTTTGATTTGCTGTGTGTGTGTGTAAAATATATATATATATATATATATATATATATATAAGCAGCAAAACTGATATTCCCATGTAAATTATGTATATACCTCTTGTATCTTTGTGTTCTTCTGTAGCTCTAAAATTTGAAACCATTCACTAAAAAAACCTACGTCTTCTCCTTGCAGAGCTGTGTTGCTGCTTTCCTGGATGTTGTTATTAGTGGGCGTGCTGTGGAAACCCCTCCGATGTCTTCAGTTAACCTTCTAGAAGGGTTGAGTAGGACTGTGGTTTATATGACATACAGCCAACTTATTAATCTGGTAATATTCTGGTTCTTCAATAGGAGTAATATTTTCCTGCACATACTTGCAGGAGAGAGAGATAAGTGGGTGTAGTAAGTTACTATGTAGCTTCATGCTCCCTTCTTAATTATACAAACTCTAATTTTGTAGGTTGGTTTTATGCGAAATGTAATGTCAAGTGACCAACTGAAGGAAGATCGGATGGCTCTGGAAAACTTGTTGGCAAACTTACCCCAGAACAAACCCGGGAAAAGTAGCAGCCTTGAAATGACTCCTTACAATACCCCACAACTCTCCCCTGCAACTACCCCAGCTAACAAAAAAAATCGACTGCCTATAGGTGAGGAAGATTGAGAGAAATTCTTACTGCAAAAGCTTTTTGTTCATAGGCTTTCCTGCACCCTGTATACACTTCTTCAGCATTTCGTCAGTCCTCTTGTAGTATATGCTTAAGTTTTCTTCACGCCACTTCCACTGTGTGTGAGTTTGTGTGTAGCATAGTTGTCATTGAATCAGACTTTATGTAATGAAAAAATCTGTTGGATCATCTTTCTGGTGTAACCACTCTAGCAGGACTGTTCTTTTATCATATTTTTTTTCTAGTACCTTGTCTAGTCAAGTTTGAAATTTCCCAAATGATTTTTCCACCACTTTCCTTGGAAGAATATTCGATAATCTAATAGTTCCAATTCATAGTGTAATTTTTCCTTTACTCCTACTTACACCTCTTAGACCAGACTGAATTTTAGTGTATTCATATAGTAAATGAAGTTGTAGGGTTCCTAGTTCGCATGTAATGTAGACTTAATATAATCTAATCAGCATATGTTAGTGAAATGGTGCAGGCCAGTGGATAGGAGAGAATGAGTGGTGGTGAGGATAGTGCAGATGTCAACATTGATACTGAGAGCATTTGGATAGGAGGAGAAAGTAAAAGGAAAGACGGATGTTCAGATTTTGCAATATTTAGAGAAGTGGCAGAATCTTTGCAATAAAATGCTGGAGAGACAGGAAGAGATGGGAATCTGGTCAGTTGGGGAGAGGTTAGGCATGGGGAGGTAGATTTAAATCATCACCGTGGAGATGATGAGAGTGGAGATGATCACTCAAGCGATGAGAGTGGAGTGGGGAAGAAAGTCAGGGTGCAGACATTTGGCAACACCAATATGGAAAATGGGAGGGGGGGGATCCATTGAAGATAATGCTAAAAAAGTGCTAAACAGTGTAAGAGGGGAGATTGCCTTGTAATTATGCTGTCTTAAATCTGGCTACTGATGTAATGTAGCGCATTCTCTTCTGAAGCATAGAATTTCATGATCTTATACCTTTTCAGCTCAAAAATATCCCATCTCAAAATGTGACACTTTTTTCCTCTAGATCCTAAAGTATTGCACTCTGTTCTAGTGTTTACTTATATGATTGGAATATTGGTATTCAGTAGAAAAAGAGCTTGGTATTTATCTGTAACATAGGGCAAAAATATTTATACTTAAAATAGTAAATTAAAGGTAGCAATTACTAAAACCTCATTTTGGTACCCTGAGTTATCCTTACCTCTCTGAGCACAACTGCTATTCTAAGTTTACATTAGTGAAGTAACAACTTGTTTGTATTTATTTTACAGTTTAAAATATTTTTGTTGTTCAAAGGCTTGATTTTGTTTCTATTTAATGCTGTCGAAACCCAGGACAACAGTTGGCAGCCATTACTGCCTGGGATACTTCTACCACCAATCTCTCAGCTCACATTAATCTAGTAACCCCATTTGGTGGGTAATGGACTCTTTCCCTTCTTCATCTATGCAACACTTGTATTCACTTCATAAAACCATGCTTCTCCTGCTTGTCTTTAATTTGCTTTGTGCCAGGCTTCTTTGTTTGTTTCATTACGAAGGCCAATTCCTACTTCAATAGCTAGAAAAATGTAGTAACCTAAAAAACCTACTCTCCCTTTGAAGGTAAAAATTTAACTCTCAAGTTTCACATTTGGCCTCAGCTCCCATGTTTCAACTGAGGAAATTGATGCCATGCTGCCAGCCCCTAGATAAGATAAGGAACTTCAGGTCCTTGACTCTTTCTCTAAGGTGTCCAGAATGAGGAGAGGAAGAGAAGATTATATTAAAAGGAGTTAGAGAACCACAAAGTAATCAGGATGGTGTTATGAGTTTGCTTTGCCATGTGTTTGTCAGTTCCTGATGATGTAACGTCGGGTCTTCAGGTTTGTGATTTTTTTTTTTGTGTGTGGCTTCCTGCAGATCTTCTTGCTGAGTGGCTCTCCAGTGCAAGGTGTGGCATACCACTGTTCTGAATGACTTATTTCTGTTACCAGCACCTGCTCTGAACAGGGTAGAACCATCCTAGGCCAGGCTTAGAGTGGCATTTTCCATTTTCTTTATGCTATCACAAAAATTATAAATTAGCATGCCCAAGAGGTAAAAAGAATAAGGGCTTACCAGCTTTTGCTTATAAGTGTTTGACACATTCCATCTAGTGTACACTGAAAAGGACTTGCCCAATAAAGTCCAAAACTGCTTTAAAAGGTTCACTCTACAAAACATTGAAAGCCTTCAGTAATGCTGCTTTAGAAGCTAGTCGTGCAAGGGGCTATGTGCCTCTTGCTTCTGTTGACTGTATTGGCAAGTGCTTAGCAACTCACGGGATGCAGAGCCTTAATTCTTTTGTAGTGCTGTACATTTGGCTAGGAAGTTTTATTTGTTGGTTTGTTTTTAAGTAAGAGTTCAGGTAGCTGCTCTAAACAGCACTGTCTGAATTGCTGCCTGTGTGCCTTCCCTTACAGTGAGTTGTGTGTCTCCTATGAATTCTTTACCTATTCTTGCAGGCATTCCGGGATGGGCACCAGTTAACATATGTTCAGTAACTATCACTGATGTCTGGATGTAGTCCAGAGAGTTTGCTGGTGAATGCTGAAGGGATACGCTTTATTTATTTATTTATATGGTGTCCCTAGCCTCCGTTTGGCAGAAGCTGGGAATGGACAACAGGGGATGGATCACTTGATGATTATCTATTCCCTCTGGGGCACCTGGCATTGGCCACTATCGGAAAACCGGATACTGGGCTAAATGGACCTTTGATCTGACCCAGTATGGCCGTTCTTATTAAAGTAGTGCTCTAACAGTTCTTATTAAGGATCTGGGCTTTAGGCACTATACAAACATGTTGTAGCAGATGATGCCCCAAAAAGCTTAATTTGTAATCTAATAGTTACTTCATGGCCTAGTGCAGGGGTTCTCAAACTGGGGGGGTCATATGACCTCAGGGGGTCATAAGGTTATTAGGTGGGGGGTTGTGAGCTGTCAGCCTCCACCCCAAACCCTGCTTTGCCTCCAACATTTATTATGGTGTTAAATATATAAAAAGTGTTTTTAATTTATGGGGGGTGGGCGGCGCACTCAGAGGCATGCTATGTGAAAGGGGTCACCAGAACAAAAGTTTGAGAACCACTGGCATAGTGCATAGCATTAAATAATCAATCTTGTCAGAGGTCTTGGAGATTAGAATTTTAAATGGGGAGCTGTTTTTTAGACCTTCAAGTTTAATAAATAAATAAATAAAAATTTCTGTCTCCATTTCATCTTTCTCCTTCCTGCCCCCATATCTACCCTCTACATCAGTGGTCCCCAACGCAGTGTGCCCGCCGGGGCATTTATGCGCGCCCGCCTACTGAAAAGGACAACCAGCCGCCGAAATACCGCGAGAAGCAGCAACGCCAAGAAGCGTTGCCACCGAAATGCCGCTGTTCTCGGCGGCATTTCGGTGGCGGCGCTTCTCGATGTCACCGCTTTTCGGCGGCTGGTCGTCCAGAGCCCGCCACACTCTTCTGGGAACATGAATGTGCTATTACAACAGAAAGGTTGGGGACCACTGCTCTACATTGTTTCTGAACAGACCTCTTAGCCATAAGAAGCTTGATGCCCTTCTAGCTGGTAACAATAGGTTCTTTAAGTTTCCATGCTTGTTGAATTCAGCAAGGGCCCAGGCAGAACCCATAAATGGTTCATTGCACAAATGCAAAAAATTGCTTTTCCAGGTGTTCTTCATTTGTTTGTCTTGGTCTCCTGGTGCTTTTTGATGAGCATTTTCCTATTATTTAATGCAATGAAGATCTCTTATCAATGTAAGGTGCCTTTAGGTCATGAGGCTGTGAGGTTGGCATGACTGCAATTGGTAGGAAAAAAACCCACCACTACTTAAAAAGTATTTTAAACATGGGAACTAAAGTGCCTTTGTGGTGGTGCTCTGTTTTTGCAATGGTACAGAAGCAGAGGGGAGTCTCTCTTGCAAAGGAAGAATGTGTGCAGAGAACCTAAAGGGAGCGCCGTCCTGCCCATCTCAGGCAGGAATATCTGAGGGTTAATGGAGAAGCATGGTACATTATATGCTTCTTAAGCCACTATGCTACAAGTCTGATATTTTCACAGTAGTGCAATATTTAAATAATTACATAGCCCCAGTGTCAGTTTTGCACATCCCCAGTATCAATTTCCACCTTTCCAGAAAGTTGTAAATTGTACTTTGCATTTTGCCCATTCTTTGATATGCATGCGCTAACATCACACTTGTGTATTTGTATAGCATTTGTAGATACTCTGAGAGTTTAAATATTGAAAACCTTCATAACACTCTGTATTTTAACATGCATCATTAGCTACCCGTAGCAGAAACAGATCAAATATTCCGATGGACCAGCATGGAGACCATGAAGGATCCTCCCAGGATTCTATACAGGAAGTTCAGCCAGAAGAAGTACTGGTTATTTCTTTGGGAACAGGTCCGCAGCTTACTCCGGGGATGATGTCAGAAAATGAGGTATGAACAAGGTGTCAAATATAAATCACATGCTTTGAGAAATGAAGAATGTATATTCAGACCATGAAATAATACTAAGTTTGTGACAAACTAAGACAAGGTTTAAATTGGAGAATTAGGGCTAAAACCCTTTATTTGTTTCACTGTATTTAGGTGTTGCAAAGGTTCTCCAAACCACAACTGATTTCTATTTGTAATGATTAATACAGCATCCAGATTAAACAGGTAGGTGGGTGTGCCAGAGCCTTCCATTCAGATTCCAAGGCCAGAAGGGGCCATTGTGATGTAGATTGACCTCCTGTATACAGGCCATAGAACTTCCTCAATAATTCCTAGAACATTTTAGAATAACATCTGATCTTGGTTTAAAAATTGCCAGTGATGGAGAATGTACACCCCTTGGTAAATTGTTCCAATGGTTAATTACTCTTACTGTGAAAAATTTTATGCCTTGTTTTCAGTCTGAATTTGTCTAGTTTCAACATCTAGCCACTAGATCATGTTACATCTTTCTCTGCTAGATTGAAGAGCCCATTTTTAAATATTTGTTCTGCATATAGATATTTAGAGATTGTAATCAAGTTGTAAACCCTTTAATCTTGGCTGTGTTAATCTAAATAGATTGCTCTCTTTGAGGCCATCGCTATAAGGCATATTTTCTAACCCTGTAATCCTTCTCATGGCTCTTCTCTGAACCCTCTCCAATTTATCACCATCCTTGAATTGTGAGCATCAGAACTGGACACAGTATTCCAGCAGCAGTCACACCAGTGCCAAATACAGAGGTAAAATAACCTCTGTCTTCCTAATCAAGATTCCCCTGTTTATCCATCTCAGGATCGCATTAGCTCCTTTGCTCACAGCATCACATTGGAGCTCATATTCAGCTGATTATCCACCATGACCCCCAAATCTTTTTTCCATCTCTGCTTCCCAGGATAGTCCCCCATTTTGTAAGTATGGCCTACATCCTTTGTTTCTAGATGTATACATTTACATTTAGCTGTTTTAAAACACGTATTGTTTTCATGCACCTAGTTTACCAAGCAATCCAGATAATCTGACTCAGTACCTATCTTCATTATTTACCACTCCCACAATTTTTGTGTCCTCTGCAAACTTTATCAGTGATTGGTTTATGTTTTCTTCTGGGTCATTGATAAAAATGTTAAATAGCATAGGGCCAAGAACTGATCTCTACAGGACCACACTGGAAACACAGCCTCTCAATGAAAATTCCCAGTTTACAGTTACATTTTGAGATCTGTCAGTTAGCCATTTTTAATCCATTTAACATGTGCCATATATCATTCTAGTTTTTTATTAAAATGTTGTGGGGTGCCAAGTCAAACACCTTTCAGAAGTCTAAGTATATTACATCAACGCTATTACTTTTATCAACCAGATTTGTAAATTCATCAAAAAAAGTATAAATTTAGTTTGACACAATCTATTTTCCATGAACCCATGTTGACTTGCATTAATTACATTGCCCTCCTTTAAGTCTCAATTGAGACTAGGATCAGTGTCTGGCTGGCAGGCCTGTAATTGCCCAGGTCATCCTGTTTATTTTTTTTTTTAAATTGGCATAACATTACCTATCTTACAGCCCTTTGGAGAACTGGGGAGGTTTCAGGACATATTGAAAATCATCATTAATGGTCCAGCAAGCTCCTCAGCCAGCTTTTTCAAAACTCTTGCATCAAAGAATTATCTGGACTTGCTGATTTAAAAATGTCTAACTTTAGTAGCTTCTGTTTAACGTCCTGCAGAGATACTAGTGGAATGGAAGGAGTCGTATCGTGACCATATGATGAGACCAGGGCTTTAGAGCTGTGCTCCAGCTCTGCTCCAGCTCCAGGCAAAAACCTGCAGCTCCTCTGCTCTGGAGCTGCTCCGCGCTTCAGCTCCGCTCTAAAGCCCTGGATGAGACTATATCGTCTTCTTTTTCACCAAATAAAGAACAGAAATATTTATTAAACTATCTTGTCTGTTTTTTTTTTTTTTTTTTTGCATTATTATTGACGATTCTACCATTTCCATCTAGTAATGGACCAATACCTTTGTCAGGATTCTTTTTGTTCCTAATATGCTTTAAATACTCCTTATTGTCCTTAATGCTGTTTGCCATATATTTATTCTTGGGTTCCTTTACTTCCCTTATCAGTTTTTTACAATTCTAACTTCTGATGTATATTCATTTCTGTCAACTTCCCTTTCCTTCCATTGGTTATATATTATTATTAATTATTTTTTTTATAGCTGCCTTCACTTCCCCTCTGAACAAGCTCACTTTTTTAACTAGTGTGGTGTTCTTCCTTAATTGTGAGTTTTTGGGCGTCCAGTAAAGATGTTCTTAAATGATTCCCAATTATCATTCACACTTTTCTGATTAAATTCTTCCTCCTAGCTGATTTGGCTCATAATTGTTTTCAGCTTTGTAATTTGGCCCTAGTAAAGCACCAAGTATATATATTGCTGGTTTGGACTTTATTCTGTACATTATAAATGTGATCAAGGAATGATCACTTGTCTCGAAGCTACCATTAATTTTAGTTCTGTGGTCACGTCCTCTTTATCTATTAAGACAAGATTTAATAAAGAATTCCCACGTCTTGGATGCAATATTTTTTAAGTTAAGAAATTGTCATCTATAATGTTTAGAAATTCCAAGGATGTTTTAGTACTGGCAGCATGAGACCTTCAGCATATGACACTCAAATTGAAATCCCCCCTGATCATACACGTTTTTTTGCCTGCAATTTATAGATAGGCATGTAAGGAGGCAGTCATCCTGTTCCCTAGTGTGATTTGGTGGTCTGTAGCAGACACCAACTAATACCCCATCTTATGCTTTATCTCTTAGGACATTGGTCCATAATCATTCAACATCACTTTCTTCCGAGTTATCTGTGACTCGGAAACAGGTAATGCCATTTTTGACATAAAATACTGCTCCCTCTCCCTTTTTGCCTACTCGATCCTTCCTAAATAGGTTATAACCATTGATTTTAACATTCCAATAGTATGGTACATCCCACCAGGTTTCAGTAATACCAAATAGATTGAATTTATGCTCACAAATGAGCAATTCCAATTCTTTTTGTTTGTTACAGGCTCCTAGCATTGGTGTATAGGCAATTCAGGAATTTCGTCTCTTCGTGTCCTTTGGTTCCTTGATTAATTTTGTTCTCAACATCTTGATTTTGTGATGAGTTCTTCCCTCTTTTTACCATCCCCTTTTGCTGTTAGTTTAATGATCTCCTGATTACTCTAACCAGGCTGTCCCCAAGGAGATTTGTTTCCTTTTTATTGAGGTGGAGGCCATCCAAACTATATGGATCCCTCTCCCAAAAGAAGTTAGACTAATGTTTAAGAAAACTAAAACCTTCCACCACTTACCTAGCCAATGGTTCACTTCCTGAATCTTCTGCCTTTCTGCTGTTGTGGGACAGGAAGGATCTCAGAGAAGGTTGCTTGGACATTTTAAGTACTTAAATAGTAAATTAACAGAGTATTTATCCATCTTCCCTCCCTGATGGTGGGTGGGTGTGTGTGTGTGTGTGTGTGTGTGTGTGTGCGCGCATAAGGTGACACCTGGTCAATTTTAATGACTCTGAAGAAACCTTGGAGGACAACGGTAAAGAAAGTATTGTGTTTTATATGGCTTTGGTGTGTCTCTGCTGCCAGGTAAACGTGTGATGTCTGCAGTTGGATTTTGAAAGCAGATAAACACTACCTTCATTAAGCCATCCTTGCCTTGTCATTCTGTGCAGAGACATGCCTCATCTTTCTTAGTAGGGTAAAACCTTCTGATTCATAGATCCAAGAGATATTGGTGTTTCCAAAGGAACTGGTTTGTTCTGTGCTTTGCAAGCATATTAAGTCTTGTGCTAATCCTCTAGAAACTTTTGTATACTGAAGTTACTGTGCATGCCCAAGTTATAAACTCTTGAAACATAGTATTTAGAATGAAAGTGATGAAACAGATTTAACTACTGCAGCATAATAAATCATGAAGAGTTAATTATGCCAAGCCTGTGGAGATGTTACTTCATGATGCATTGCTTGGGAGCAAACCTGAGCTGTCATATCAGAGCTTGTAAAGGCTGAATATCCAAGTATTGCGTTATCCATCTGCAGCTGTTGGCATAATGTGTCCTTTGAATAAGAGGACAACATACTTCCTTAGTGTCTTGCCCAATAGTTCAGATTCCCTCCTCTTGGAGTGCTGTAATTATCGATTGCTATGTGATATTAAGGTGCCATTAGAGTAAAAAGTTAGTTGAGGTTCCATTTTCATGATATACTGCATGTCTAAATCTTGGCTCTTTTAAAATCACATCAGGCTGTTACTTTGCAGAAATGTGCTCAGTATTGATTCAAGTGATCTTTCCTCAAATGTGAGATGTTAGATATTGACGATGCCATTAAAGATCTAGAAAAGTTGGGAAAAAAATCTGGTTTCAGTTGTTAGACTGATTTGTAAATAAAATTAATTTATTTTTCTGGGTCAATTTAAACATGTTGATTTTTTCCCCCCCCCATAGGTCTTAAACATGCAGCTTGCCGATGGAGGACAAGGAGATGTCCCTGTTGATGAAACCAAACTCCACGGTAAACCTGATAAAACCTTGCGCTTTTCCCTCTGCAGTGATAATCTGGAAGGAATATCTGAAGGTGAAGGGTTACTTAAGTATTCAAAAGGTTTTGTGTGTCAGATTTTAATTCTAAAAGAAGCTTCTGTTATATACAGCATGTCATATCTGACTTTGCAAAGGCTGTCTCATTTTCCCCTGAAAGCCTGCCTTCATGTTTGAACAAAACATGACTGTAGTTGATAAAAGGATTTTCAACTCGGTGCATGTTATTGGCATAACTGCAATCTAAATTGTCCGTAAATTTCTAGTTCACATACTGACTTTTAATCTTATTTTCATCAATATTTTTGTATGCCAAAATGTTAGGAGGCTAGAACAACAGCTCTTTTATATGAGTATCACACACAGCAAAGAGGGGTTTCCCTGGGATATTGAATAGGCTTCTACAAGCCGTTCAAATGTTCCAGGTAATATATGTTATTTTATTTAACTTTCTATGATTAGTTTTTTCTCTTTTTCTTGTTTTTCAAGATTAAACAAAATCAAGTTTAGAGAAAACTAATAATTACAAAAGTTTGTATTTGAATTTTGGCTAAAAGCTAGTACACTAATATTGATGTCCTAACCATGTGTGGCAAGGTATCTGAAGATTAGTTAATGTTGTTGTGTGGCACTACAAAGTTGTAAAGTGTTAATTACTGGAGTGCTAAGTGTTCCAGTTTACATTTCTACAAGATAATTGAGATGTTGGTATTTAACACACTTTCTAAATAGCTCACCATATTGAGGAGAATTTTTGAGTTCCTCAGTTCAGTATTTCACATAAATTGCTAATTTGTATTGAAAATGACAGGCTTCAGCTCATTTTTTTGCAGTCTTGCTAGTAAGTTGCATCTTGTACTGTTTATGCTACGAGTTCAGAAAACAAATAGTCTGATCTGAACAAATCTAACAGGAAAATCAATTTTCATCAGGTCCTTCAAATCGCTCCAATTCTGTGTCCTCTTTGGATTTAGAAGGAGAGTCTGTGTCAGAGCTTGGTGCAGGGCCTTCTGGGAGCAATGGTGTTGAAGCCCTGCAGCTGTTAGAACATGAACAAGGTAGGTGCAGATACACAGTTCAAAGCGAGTAGACTGTTACAATTTCTCTAAGTCCATCAGTTTTGAATCTCTAAGTTGGGTATGTCTGAGATGAATAAAGGGGCTTTCTACATCGTTTAATTACTTTCACACTTTTTTGAATATCTCACATTTTCATTTATTTTTTCATTAGCAAGCTATTGTTGTCCACTAAAACAATGTTAACATCATTCTTAGAACATTGACCTTATATTGTATTTTGAAATCTTAGTCACTATAATAAAATATTTTTAAATTTTTGTTTTATGATGCCTTCCTCTTTAAGAGGGAAAAGGATGATTTGAATTGTAGCAATTGGAAATGTTAGACCGTAGATATTTTTGTAGTTATCGACACTTGAACTGGAGAGGGCAAAGTGTTCCAACTGATAGGAATTCAACCTCTTCCCTTCCACAAACTAATCTCCCTTCCAGTCAGTTTTCACCATAATTTACTCACTCCTTGATGTCTGTCATTCATAGTTGTAGACAGTTATGATAGCTCTATGTTTGGCAAATATATACACTTTTTTAAACCTTCTCTCATAAGTAAATCTCTAGTGTTTCTCAAATATGAGTAAAGAATGTTGTCACATTGCATCTATTTGAATATACAAATTATTGTGATTATTATTAAAGTGCTGTACAGATCCTAGTTATTTAAAACTGCATTTTACTTGACAGAATTAGTTTCCTGTCATATAGCATATTGAAGAATTTTTGAGAGACCTTTTATTTTTACGTAGCTACGACCCAGGATAATCTTGATGACAAGCTCCGTAAATTTGAAATTCGTGATATGATGGGATTGACTGATGATAGGGACATATCAGAAACTGTGAGTGAGACCTGGAGCACAGATGTCTTGGGCAGTGACTTTGATCCAAATATTGATGAAGACCGTTTGCAAGAAATTGCAGGTAACTGACAGCACATCCAACATGAAAACTACTTTAAGCTTGCTGCAAAGCAAGGAGGCTTTTAATCATAGATTATTAGGGTTGGAAGGGACCTCAGGAGGTCATCTAGTCCAACCCCCTGCTCAAACCAGGACCAATCCCCAACTAAATCCCCAGATAGTCCCCTCAAGGATTGAACTCACAACCCTGGGTTTAGCAGGCCAATGCTCGAACCACTGAGCTCTCGTTCCCCCCCCCCCGAATGAGCTCTTATTCAGTCTCTGTGTAGTTAGGAAATAAATGTGTTGTTAAATCTAAGTTTCTTTGTAGGAAAACTTTAGACATCTGTCCTGCCTTTGTTATGGGTACTTTCTTCTGTTGTTTTCCCCCCTCCCCCGTAGATGTTGTGTGTCTTTTATAATTACTTAATACTGGACACCCAGTTTATGGTGTCTGTCTTACCAGAATCCTCTCATCTTTCCTACCTGATCCTTTCTTCCCTCTTGGTTGTGCAGGTGCAGCTGCAGAGAACATGCTTGGCAGCTTGCTGTGTTTGCCAGGTTCAGGATCTGTGCTGCTGGACCCCTGCACAGGGTCAACCATCTCCGAAACCACCAGTGAAGCTTGGAGTGTGGAGGTATTGCCAAGTGATTCAGGTCAGAATCCTGCGACTCCTCTTTAGTTTGGTCTTTGACATGAACTGCAAAGCATTATTTCATAAATATTTTTGGATAAGTGCTTCACTTGAAACCATCACTTTGAGAGGGAATATTACCTGCCCAAAGACCACAAGCTATTTCAGAGGGCAGGTAATAATCATAGTGGTCCTTTTTCAAACAAAGATGATTTCTTATTATTCCAAAATAAAACTATGAGAATTATGGAAGTCTTTAAGATTAACATATTGTGAATACAAATACCCATATAGCACTCAGGGTGCACAAAATAAGCCGGTTTGTAGCCATTCCCTTTGGCTGGGTAGCATGCTGTGAGGTGGGGAAAGGGTGTATGATGAGCAATGACTAGGAAGATGGTAGATGTGCTGTGGTATAGGTCTTGTTTTTAATTCGTTTGGGTGAGTTAGGTGTAGTGCACAAAGATTTCTAAGGCACAGGAAGGGCTAACCTTTGTGACTCCATTAATCTTACCAGGATGGACAGAAGAATAAATTATAATGTGAGAGCAGATCTAGCATGGCTTGGTGACTGTTTGCAGTGTTCTGGAAAAACTAAGAATAAAAGGAGCACCGTAGAACTATGGGAATCTTTCTAGGCAGAATTTTTACCTACTCTCAATGTTTTCATGAGCATTTAATATATCATTCCATAGTCTCTGACTAGGAAACTCAATAATTCAAATTTTGATTTTTGTTAGAGCAAAAATAGATGTAGCAAAATGCCCCTGCAGATATAAAGGACTATCTGCATTGTTTTGCCTGCAGTACAGCAAAGTAGAATTGGCTGAAATAGCTCAAATTATTTGTTGCCATTTCAGAGTACATTTCACAAAGTTAGCTAGACTCTCTTTACATTAATCTAAATCCCTACGCCATCTTTTTGCATGTGAATTGTAAGAGACTATAACATCCGGCAGTAATGCATGCATACCATTTCCTATTTAGAGGCCCCAGACCTAAAGCAGGAGGAAAGACTGCAGGAGCTGGAAAGCTGTTCTGGGCTGGGCAGCACCTCTGATGACACAGATGTGAGGGAGGTCAGTTCTCGTCCCAGTACACCAGGCCTCAGCGTCGTGTCAGGTGTGTTTTTATTTTCAGGAACAAGTTTTGCTTTATTAGATGGTAACCAGTATGTTTTGCCATGTGCTTAGTTTCATCATATTTATTCTCATCCATAAAAGGATTTTTTTGGTCTGGTGCTCATACTCTGATTTCCAGAGCGGTAGTACCATGCTCTTCATCCTACTAAAAATAGAGTGAAAGCCAAAGAATCTGTTGTTCAGAAGCAGAGACTTGCAATGGGGTGTTTTGAATCTAAGAAATCACCTAATATTTCCTTACATCTCACTATGGACACCTGCCTTCAGCTTCTCTTCATCCCGTTTTGTGTAGCATACCTCTGTCGTCTCTGTCTCTGCATCTTACTTACATTTCCTGTCATAGGTTGGTGCAAATTATTTGTCTGTCTTAAGGTCCTTTATATTGCCAGTCATAGCATCAAAGCATATATATATATGCGTATATTAAATAGCGGAATAAACAGATGGAACCCGAAGGTTACAAACCTTATACCAAGACAGATTCTAAAGTCATGGCTCTCAGAATGTCAAGCTGCCATTTCTCTTGAATTCAGTGTTAGGGAGTTGGCAGCAAGAACACCCCAGCTCATTGCAGCTGTCACAAAAAAGTTTAACAGTTCTGATTTCTGTGTCCTTTTTGTCTCAAAGACCTTCACAGATCCTTCTTTTGTTATTTGTAAGGTATTAGTGCAACCTCTGAGGATATTCCTAATAAGATCGAGGACCTTAGGTCTGAGTGTAGCTCTGACTTTGGAGGGAAAGATTCAGTGACAAGTCCTGATATGGATGAAACAGCTCATGGTAAGTAAAGCCCTTGGATAGTAAGTGAAAAATAAACTGCATCTTAGATAAAAGCTCATTAGGAATTGTTAAACTTGTGACTATAAAACCTTTTAACACTGTACATCCCAGCAAGAATAAGTGGGATAAACGCTGCGTAGAAAAAAAGTTCACTTCTATTTAGAAAATGTATTTTCTGGTTTTTGAGAAACCGCTTACAATCATTCTCTCCATATTTGTTCAGCAGATGTGTTTATGCTTATGAATAGAAAGAGGAGGTGATGAAATACTGCAGAGTCTGAGATCTAAGTCTTTAGTCTATCTAATTCTACCAAGTTAGGTTGACTGCTCTTTTGCACTTGAGATTTATCCCCTCACTGTGCTCTGTGTAGTGTTTTACAGTTTTTATAATAATTTGACTGTTTAGTCCTGTGAGTGCTTTCAGGTGCCTTCCTGTCAGTACATTTTGAAGTGTGTTAAGCACTTATTAACATTGTAAAAGGATCTAAATGCTGCCTGTTTCATAAGCTCTGTGAATACATTTGTATGGTGCAGCAGTCTAGCTAAGAAGCAGTGAATAGTGCATGGCACATGCAGATCCACTTTCTGTATTGTTTCAGGAGCCAGTCAGTTGACTTCTCCCCCTTCTCAGTCGGACTCTTTGCTTGCATTGTTTGACCCTTTGTCATCACACGAAGGTAAATTGTAAAGAATGAGCTATTCTTGTTTTTAAGATCAATACAGTAACTCCTCGCTTAACGTTGTAGTTATGTTCCTGAAAAATGCAACTTTAAGCTAAATGATGTTAAGCGAATCCAATTTCCCTATAAGAATTAATGTAAATAGGGGGGAGTTAGGTTCCAGAGAAATTATTTATATTTAAGTTATAAGTTTTAAAGTTTAAAATTTTAAACAAACAATTTAATACTGTACATAGCAATGATGATTGTGAAGCTTGGTAGAGGTGGTGAAGTTAGAGGGTGGAAGAGGGTGGGATATTTCCCAGGGAATGCCTTACCGCTAAATGATGAACTAGCACTCGGCTGAGCCCTCAAGGGTTAACAAGTTGTTAATGTAGCCTCACGCTCTACAAGGCAGCACAAATGGAGGGAGGGGAGACAGCATGGCAGACAGACACACACCGTGTGTGTGTGTGTGTGTGTGTGAGAGAGAGAGAAGCATTGTCCCTTTAAGTACGCTGGCCCCACTCTGAGTACATTGCATTTTTAAATATATCAGGAAGTTGAGAGAGCAGCTGCGGCCAGCAAGCTCCCTCCATCCTGAGCCCTGTCGTATCTCCCCCCGTTCTATGGATGGGGTAAGTGGGGGACAGGAGCAGGGTAGGAGGGGGACACCCTGACATTAGCCCCCCTCTCTCCCACCCCTGCACAACAAGCAGGAGGCTCCCGGGAGCAGCTCCAAGGCAGAGGGCAGAAGCAGCACATGGCAGTGTGGGGAGGGACAGCTGAACTGTCGGCAGTTGATAGCCTGCAGGGAGGCTGCTGCACAGGGAACTTAGGAGAGCGGGAAGCTGATAGGGGGGCTGCTGATCCACCCTGGTTCCAAGCGCCCCCACCAGCTAGGTGCAACGGGCTGCTCTTCCTGCAAGCAGTGGACAAAGCAGGTGGCTGCCAAACAATGTTATAAGGGAGCATTGCACAGCTTTAAATGAGCATTTTCTCTAATTGATCAGCAACGTAACAACAAAACAACGTTAACAGGGATGACTTTAAGTGAGGAGTTACTGTACAACAAAGGCTGCTGTCCATTTTAGTTGGGGAAAAAAATCTTACCCATTTGAGAAATGCACGTACACACATCACCACCACGGTATAATCCTAATGTTTGGTTCAGTGATGTAATATTTCATTGCTTCAGGTGTATCAGCAGTGGTTAGGCCTAAAGTGCACTATGCAAGACCCGCTCATCCGCCGCCAGATCCCCCAATCTTGGAAGGAGCTATGGGAGGTAATGAGGCCAGATTACCAAATTTTGGCTCCCACATCTTAATCCCAACTGATTTGGAGGCGTTCAAACAAAGGCATTCCTACCCAGAAAGGCTGGTCCGCAGCAGGAGCTCTGACATAGTGTCATCAGTTCGGAGACCTATGAGTGACCCTGGCTGGAATAGGCGGCCTGGTAATGAAGAAAGGGAGCTTCCTACACAAACACCCAACATTGGGGCAGCTGCTTCAGTGCCTGCGCCTCAGTCCTCTTCGTCATCCCCCAGTAAAGACTCCTCTAGAGGAGAGGTAAGACATTCGTTGTGAAGCTGAACTGATTTTGTAACTTTGTTCTTTTTCTCACATGTCATTTTTGAGTAGAAATGTGTCTCTAGTGTTGTTAGCATTAAATATATTAACTAGGGAAGCCTCGTGCAATTCTGGCACCTTCTGAAAGGTGGCTTGTAGTATGACTTATAAAAGTCAAAGCTTAAGATGTGGTGAATGGCCCAAATAGACAAGGTCCCTTTTTCAATTTGTGACATGCTTTAGTTGTAGGACCCCCCAAAATGAATCTCTAACCATAAAGTCTTGTAGTGGTCAATGCGTCAACATAATGAAAACAAACATTGCCTTTTTTTTTGAGAGATTTTCTTGGATTGTTGTACACCAACTTTTAGTCCAGAACAAATGGTTACACTCAAACTTACAAACACCCCTCCAAGGGAGGACTTAAACTTTCAAGAGCAGGTTATTTTACTTTGTTGTAGTGCTGTTTTGCGGGTAATGTGATATGATCTGTTACTGGTAATCAAGAAAATATTTTTCAGTCTTCCATTTTACAAAATCATGTCACTTTCCCTATAGATTGAGGAACGAAAAGATAGTGATGATGAGAAATCTGACAGGAACAAACCCTGGTGGAGAAAGCGTTTCGTTTCTGCCATGCCCAAAGGTAACAGAGTCTCACGTTTACACGTTCTTGGCGCCTTTAGAAATGCTGTACATTGCTTTCAATAAATCTGCACTTTGATAGGAAAACTTCTGTGACTAACTCTCCAGTTACTGTGAGATCATATATTAAATGGTCAGTCTGGATAGTTGACTACATGAAGGTTGCAACCAGTCCAGGCTCACAGTACTATCTGCCCTTTCTATATTGTTTTAATCTGAGATTGTTATGCTAATTACTTAACCAAATCAGATAGTGCAGAGTCAGAGGTCTTGTAAATGATGACATCTGGCTGGTAGCTCACAAAAGAGTCTTTGAATTTATGGGTATTGGTACCATTTTAGAAGTAAAGGAGATTAGGTATACATTCAGTCTAAAAGATAATCTCTAGAATTTAAGACTTTGCATATGTGAGGTATTATCTAAATGTTAAATGTCACAACACCCGTGTGAAAATAGAACAGTATTGTCCCCAGTTTGCAGAGGGGTAACTCTTCTTAGATGAATTGGACTTAAATTCAGTTGTATAAAAATATTTTGTTTTTCTACATATTTTAGTATTGCACAGTGGATTGTGACTTTTATCAGGAACCATTAATTGGAAATAGTTTCCAGAAACAGCTGACAGCACTATAATCAGTGCATGACTCTGGATCTGTGGACATATGTCTAGAGTAAATTTGTGAAGCCAGCCAGTTTCAATTCCTAATCCAGTAAATGAAAATACTGAATTCAGAAGGCCTTGTGCTTCAAGGCTTTTTGGGGGTGCTGATTGTCTGGCTTAGCTTAGTAGCTGTTAAGGACATAATTTGTAATATGATCACAATAGGCTGCCTGTTTCACCCCACAGGCTTGGGTATCATTAATTTTTGTATTTAAAGAGGACTTGTGTTACTGAGAAGCTTCAGACGTCACCTTTGCAGTTTCTTACACATCTAAATACCCTTCATGGAGACTTTATTTGATGTTAAACTTACTGTTTCTTACAGTTTCTAAATGTAGTGTGTAATTCCATGCTTTATTGTCTCCATGTATAATGTGTCTTATACAGACTTTCTGTAATTTCCAGCTCCTATACCATTTAGAAAAAAAGAAAAACAAGAAAAAGACAAAGATGACTTTGTGTCTGAGAGATTCTCAACACTTCAAGGTTTGTATATTGCCCTTGCAGCACCTTTACTAAGCATATGCATCCCAAATGCTCTCCTGGGACAGCCAAAACGTTACCTTTTACAGGAATATATAGACTAGTATAGAGAGAAAATTTTGAATATTAAAAATTAGCTTCCTAACTGAGGAGGTTATTGTGGTTAGTCAGTACCTGCCCTGAAGACTTAATGAGTTTTAAACTTGTTATGCAGTGTTGTTTGCACTTAGCATTGAACTCAGCACCACATGGAGCTAATTCCTGTTATATTTTCCTCATTGTTCAGATGATCCCAATCCCAGACTAAGTGCACAGGCACAGGCTGCAGAGGATATCCTGGACAAATATAGGAATGCTATTAAGCGAACCAGCCCAAGTGAAGGAGCTATAGTAAATTATGAAAGTGCAGGTAAGAACTTTTGCAGCGCTACCGCCACAACATTACAAAATGGGCAGCAGAAAACCTCTTGGTGATAAAGTTGAACACCCCTTAAATATTCTAGTCAAATGATAGTACTAACATCTGAACTATATTAACACTCTCTCTAGTGCAAGGAACAAGGAGGTTTCTCTTTGTTTAATTTATAATTGAATCTGCGCTGATAGTGGGAGCTAAACAATAATCTCCAAGGCCAGAACTCCTTGATTGAATCAATTGGGAGTTCTCAGTGTTGTTAGTTTATGCATCTCATTAGTTTATGCATCTCATATTAGCAATTTTTTTTAGAAGAATTGGAAAACAATAAAAGGAAATTGAGACCTAAAACAGAATTCTACAGTTCCTTTTAAAAGCAAATTGTACATTACATATTTTGAATCTTTTTAAATTTACTTTAAAATTCTATTTATTTATATTTTTGATGGATGGATTGACCTAGGTTTCTTTTCCATATAATTAAAAAAATCTTCTTGGAAATTAAAAATGAGAAAAAGAAAACAAACAATATAGTACTAGACAGTCAAGTTCCTTTCTATGAATTCTCTGTTGGAATGTTTGCTTAGATGTAATTGGAGATGGTGAGAGTATACACGACTCTCCACGTGATGAAGCCCTGCAGAATATGTCAGCTGATGACCTCCCAGATTCTGCAAGTCAAGTAGCACAGCCACAAGACTCTGCTTTCTCTTACAGGTAAACGTAATCTTTGTGTGTGTAACTTTGATTTTGGTGTTGGATTAAGACAAAAGCTGAAGCCATGTGGTTGATCTGCAGAGAAATCATGATATATACTGTAGGTATCCTAAATTGTATAGTGGAAAAGAATTATTCTCCTGGGGACCAGTCGTATTGTTTCTTACTGTAGACTTCCAGATATTTTGTCCAGTGTAGTTTAAAATATGTAGTTAAATGGTAGGATATCCACCACTTCTTCTGAGTGTATTTTTCAGGCTGTTCGTGCACATTCTCAAGAAGTTTTTCCTAATGTTCCACCTATATTTCCCTCTGCTTAGTCCCACTCTTTTCCTCCTACTCATACTTTTTAGTATGCCAAATAATTTCTCTCTCTTTCTGGGTCTCTTTTTTGTCCTCCTTTCCAGCTCCCTGATCATTTCTGTTGCTCTCTGCCAAACTTCCTCCTGTCTCTTTGGAAATTAGGGGCCCAAGAACTGAATGCGGCTGCCCAGGTGCAGTTGCACCACAGCTGGATAGAGAAGGACCTACACCCCTTTCCCATGATGTGATGCCTCCACAAATGCAGTCCAAAGTTTCACTGGCTTTTTGCGGCTATATCGCCTTACAAGCATATGTAGCTGTATGCCCTTTTTCACCTGTCATCTATTTTATTCAGCTTTACTCCATTCTAGGTTTCTCCTTTTTGTTCTACCTCCAGTTTCTTCCAGCATTTAAACCTCCTGTGTTAAAGGGTCTCATACTTATTTTAATGAGCCTGTATAACTTTGGAGTGAAGCAGTTGGTTCCATCTGTCTCTGTGCATATACCATTTAGGATTGACACTTAAAAAAAACCCTCCCATAATTGTATACATTCATGTGGATTCGTGTTAGCTAAAGGAATTAAGATATTTAGTTTGTGTTGGGAGAAAGCACTGAAAGGTAATTCCCTAATGAAGATCCCAGACATCTGGGCTGCATGTCTAAAATAGTATAGGGTTGATGTAGAGATGTTTAAATATTATGCACTAGCTAATAAATACACAAGGTGACTGGATTGCTCAGGGGGTTGGTACTGGGATATTGTATCTATGGCTTCTAGGTCATTGCTTTGAATTCAGCCCTGCTTAATAGTAACTACATTCAGTTACTATCAATATCTCCTCAGTAAACTACATGAGTTTTTGGTATCGGTCCAGTTATTTGTGGACTTATGCCTACATAATTAGGGCATCCTGTATTGTAAGTTCTTTGGGGCAGGGACTGTTTTCTTATGTGCCAGCTTCAGCTTTTCCAATACAGTTCTGCTGTTTTGGTACAAACATCTCTGGCACTTTGGAACTGAAAATGCTCTGTTGCTTATGTAGGCCAAGCTGTACTCCCAATGAGAGAGAGCTGTTGCGTGTGATATCTCTAGGCAGCAGTAGCACTAGAGAGATTCTTCTGCCTGCAGCACCAAATGGGCATTGTGTGGGCTTGATTTTGTGAAAATCAGGCTTCTCTAGTTGTCCATCTTTTGCCAAAATCAGTAAGATTCTGTCCATTAATATCTAGAAAGTTTCCTGAAATTCGGGAATTGATTGAATGCAGTGTTCAAAAGTTACTGGTTACAGACAAACAGAAATGCCCGTGAATTGAATGTAGGGCCTCACTTCATTTGTCCAATTATTAGCAACCTTGACTGTCCCAGTGGAAAGGCCAAAGATTAGTGTTCATAGTCCGAGCATTCTGGGAGGCCGCTCCAGATCAGTGTTGAGGAACATTGTAGAAGAAGCGTGATGAGGTCTGTATGCTGTGCCTGTTATGGATGGAGAATGTCAGTCTTCAGGGTTGCTAAGCTGGACACCTTTCACGAGCATGCAATTCATTGAAAAGATGTCATTAATTTTAGTTGGTAAAGATTTCGAAAGAACCAAGGTCTGGACTAAGTTTCATGAAGTTGCATTCCAGTACTTACTGAAAGATACCTTTTCAAAAGCTAAGTGTTAAACGGAAGCATTTTGTTTGACGAGCTGAACTAAGTGGCGTATCGTCAAAAGCATCAATGCTGTTGGCACTATTTGAAAATATTAAATCTTTATCGTCTGAGTCTGTTAAGATTGCATTAAAAAGTTTCTAAGAGATTTTAAAAGATGTAAATACTTGTCATTGCAAGTGTGTTTTAAGCAACGCTGTATTTAGAGAAAATAACACTTGTTCTCTTTAGGGATGCAAAGAAGAAACTGAGACTGGCTCTTTGTTCAGCAGATTCCATTGCCTTCCCAATGTTGACCCATTCGACAAGAAATGGCCTACCAGATCACACCGACCCTGATGGTAAATCCTCTTACATGTACAAACCCACGTTTCTCTATTTGACGTTTTTCCTACTCCTACCCTCATCTTCATATTTTCTTCCATGCTTCTCCCACGCATGGGACAACCTGACAAATCCCAGTTTCCAGTGTGTTGGAACCAGGTACTTTGGCAAAGTTGTGCTGTAACATAGTGTAGGCAGAACCCGAGTATCCCAGGGAATAGCCTCCTGTTAAAACGTTATAAAATGGAGCGGCAGAGAAACGGTCGGAAATTGAGAGAGGCTGCACTAGATGAGTTAGTGTCTTTTCAGATTAACTCCGCTTTTTGCTTAAAGAAAGTGTGCGTACTGCACATGTATGTAATATATGTATGTGCAGTTCTACATTTTTTACTTGCAGATTTTCCTTTATTTATCCCTTATCTAGGGCATTTAAAGGCCCTTCTTAAATAATTATGGCAAATGAATATCAAAATAACACGAGTGGTGGATATTGCTTAACATGCATCAGTGTAATGGTTTGAAAGTATTATGTGCACCAGCTTTTCCATGCAGCTCTCTCAGATAAAAGCACTCTTTCACCTGTTTTCTGTCTGTGGGAAAAACCATGTAGGCAATAATACTAATTCTGTCATGTTTTTGGTCAGATAATGAAATTGTGTGCTTCCTGAAAGTTCAGTTAGCTGAAGCTATTAACCTACAAGATAAGAATTTGATGGCCCAACTGCAGGAGACAATGCGCTGTGTAAGCCGCTTTGATAACCGAACATGTCGAAAGCTACTGGCTTCCATTGCAGAGGATTATAGGTAATTTGTTTTGTGTATCATTATTAAGCAGTTGCCATGTGCAGGTTTTTATCCATTAGCAGATTGGAAGTGTCCAACTTGGCTTAGCAAAAGACAACTTTTGACATCTCCACTTTCCCACCAAATGCTAAAATTCTCCCTCCTTTCTGGGAATGAACCGTAAAAGGCTTGGTATCAGAGGGGTAGCCGTGTTAGTCTGAATCTGTAAAAAGCAACAGAGGGTCCTGTGGCACCTTTAAGACTAACAGAAGTATTGGGAGCATAAGCTTTCGTGGGTAAGAACCTCACTTCTTCAGATGAAAGTACTACTTGCATCTGAAGAAGTGAGGTTCTGTGAGGTTCTTACCCACGAAAGCTTATGCTCCCAATACTTCTGTTAGTCTTAAAGGTGCCACAGGACCCTCTGTTGCTTTTTACATAAAAGGCTTGAATCTTAAATTAGTCCAACTAGTAACACACTCCAGTAAGAGAATGTTGTTAGGCCAGTCTGAGGGTGCTGCTCTTCACTGGCACACAGGAGACCTGCATTTCGATTCTGCTGCAGTCTCTCACTTCTTGGAGTGGGGGGGCTGTGGAGTCAGCAAGCCAGCATTGGAATTTGGATAGTTGTGTCTTACTGCATACATAGTCTGAGGCACTAAACAGAAGGTTGTCCAATAGCTTGAATTCAGGATTTGTTATTCTATAAAACCTAGGAGAGTTGAAGACTCCTCTCATGCCTTTCTGTAACCAGGTTTAGGTAGTGAGTGTCCTACTTCTGTCTTTATTGTGGAATCCCTAATGAGAAAAGCATTTTTAATTTTAGGAAAAGGGCTCCATATATTGCTTATTTAACCCGATGTCGCCAAGGTCTGCAGACCACACAAGCCCATCTGGAAAGGCTCCTGCAGAGGGTATTACGTGATAAGGAAGTGGCCAACAGATATTTCACCACAGTTTGTGTGAGGTTACTTCTGGAAAGCAAAGAAAAAAAGATAAGGGAATTCATTCAAGGTAATTTAATGTAGAGTGTGGGTCATCTGTACCTTTTTGTGTTCAGTATTTAAAAATAAATAGACTGTGCCTCAAGTTAGACTCCTAGAATAGATTTGTTTACTGGTTGAAACCAAGTCTGACTGTGTCTCAGAGGATACAGGGAACAGTTGGTGTTTGGAAAGCTGTATTATGCTTATATGTGGGATTCATCTTGGCACAGGGTACCTCAGTCTAGAGAACTACTGCCTTAAAATAACTGCTTTTAAAAATCTATCCATCTATAGAATCTGAAAGTAATCCAAGCAGAGAAACTTAGAGGAAACAAGCAATGCACAGTCACTCCATGGTTTTGGACTTTGCTGTGCAGCAGCTTCATAAACATTTTCACTGGGCAGAAAGGAGAAATTTGGTCCTGAAAGAATGAGCTGCTAGGCTGGAGAGAAGAATTAGTAACTGGCTGCAGGGAGGTGGAGTTAATAGCTGTGCTTCCTAAGTGGGAGGAACCAAGAGAGATGGCCAGTGGTCCTGTTACCCATTGCATTACCCTGGCTGCATTGCATGCCCTGTATTTTAGTATATGTTTTGTTACATTAATATGACTATAGCAACAATGCATATTTAATCAAATACAAGACTGGAAAATGGTACACATGGGCTTTCTTAATCTCCTCCCTTCCTAGTGATAATGTCTGGCAGCCTTAATGATATTGGTCCCTATTGGTGACCTTTACAGTAATTACACTTAGTACTTTTCCTCTTCCTAGTGCCCAATGAGGGAGGCAGAAAAGTATCTGTGTTTGGGGGAGAAGGGGTGAGTCATGAGAATTAGGTAACTTGCAAATGGCCTCAAATGAAGTGAGTAGTGCAGTGCCAAGCAGGGTGCTTAGACCACACAGTCTGCAAAATGTATCCTCTACTTTTTTCCAATTTCTTCATCGGAATGACCATGTTCCTCCCCATACTCTGTCCCCAACCCCCCACCCCCAAAGCTACAAACAAGAACCCTTACCCCCATTGACCAGTTTCTGGCTCTACTTTCTGGAAGTGCCATAGAAACTGCTTTCATTTGCCTTTTTAGTTGAATTTCCTCCTTTCGCTTTGTATTCAGATTTCCAGAAACTCACTGCAGCAGACGATAAAACAGCCCAAGTAGAAGACTTTCTTCAGTTTTTATATGGGGCCATGGCCCAGGATGTCATCTGGCAAAATGCCAGCGAAGAGCAGCTCCAGGACGCACAGCTTGCCATCGAACGCAGTGTGATGAATCGCATTTTCAAACTCTCATTCTACCCGAATCAGGATGGAGACATTTTGCGTGACCAGTAAGTGAACAAGATTAGATGTACCTCAGTTATCTCGCAGTGTGTAGAGAAAGAAGCACTGCTCTTTCCAGGAAACAAACTTGAGTGCCTAGGCAGATAAGCCAGCCTTACCACACAACCTCTTTGCTTTGCCTTAATTAATTGTTTACATTAAATAGGTTTTCTGTATGAGAGAGAGAAACTATTTTAGGCTTTTACTTTAGCATCCTATGCAAAGATCTGCAGTCGCAGCACGCTACTAAAACCAGAGGAAAATAATCCTAAAGGTCTGATGTAGGAACTAGATGATAAACCCTGTAGTTTTGTGTTGCACAGTGGATAATTAAAACCTTCTTAAGGGCGCTCACACCCTCCATTTACAGTTTTAGTGCAGTTGGCCATGTGCCTCCTGGGTCTTTCATCTTCCTTAGGGCACCAGGTTTTTGACCGCTGCAGCCAGCATGGTATTGGATTTGGTGTACCATAAGACACATCCCACTGTTAGTGAGGCCAGTGCAAACTGACCATGGTTACAATTTGTACCTGATGTTCCAGTTGCTCACTCTTATGTCTGCAGTGTATTGTTCAGATAGGTCTAATTTATAAACTCGTCTTATTGCCTGGGAAATCCAAAAGGGGGTTTTGCCTCTTCTATGAAAACTACATTTGGTCTCTTGAGGTGGCTGGCGCTCTCCTTTTCTCACTTCACTTTTGTTCCCCCTCTTTTTCAGGGTCCTTCACGAGCATATCCAAAGGTTGTCTAAGGTAGTGACTGCAAACCACCGAGCACTTCAGATACCAGAGGTAACAACTGCTTCTTCCCTCTATTTTTGTATTTAAAATTAGAGGAAATAGCACTTCTCTTCTTAAAGCAGGTGACATAGCTGTACAATTTACTCCTTGTCCTTGGGTGATACTGTTTGTTATACTCCACTGATGCAACCACAAGTTTGAAGGTGTATTTAATATTAGTCAGTGCACAAGTGACAAATGGTAAACTAATATGGAGGGTCCTTCATTTAAAAAAATGCCACTAACAATATCCAACCCACCTGAGCTGACAAGCAGTAACTCTGTAAAAACACCTTTTTTTTAAAAGAGGTGGCTTAGCTAAAGGGCTCAAGACTCATGTACATCATTGTTGTGGTTTATATTCACTAGGTAAACTAAAATCTTGTAGTATTACCTAGGTTGGAAAGTACTTCTAGTAATCTATATCCCCACATCGAGGCAGGGATAATTCTATTATTCCCAAGCAATCCCTGATGGACAGATGTCAAGTCCAGCCATCCACTCTGAAGCCTAGAATGTCTGTTGAATCAGTGTGAAGCAATGGAAATAGCTACGAATGGGTGAGAGCCAATTTTGTTTAGAATATCACCAGCTTCAATCATCACTGGGACTTGCATTTTGTTACCATCTAATTTTTTAGTTCTCAGCTATTTTCAGCTTTTTTACACACATGACTTTAAGAATTATACCTGTGCGACGGCACAGGATTTCAGCAACTAGTCCTAGCATATAATGGTTTTTAACCTGGATAATACTTCACCCTTTATGCAGCATGTTTCTTCCTCAAATTGATTTACAACAGTAAATCCTCACAGCGCCCCCATGCAGGAGGGAGGAAGGAACTTATTATCCCTATAAAACAGGTAGGGAGATGGAAACAAAATGAGGTTAAGTGAGTAGTCCAGTGTCACAGGAAAAAGTCCATGTCAGAGGCAGGTCTAGAACTCATGCATTTCTGGCTACCAGTTCAGTTCTTGGTCTGCACCTCTGAACAGGTGAGGGTCAGTAAATCATTTTATATGGAAGCTAGAACTTTATGTCTCGGTCTTCTTCTGAAACACTGTCTTGGGGAAAATCAATGAAAGAACAAGCTGATTGTGTGCTAATCGCACCATTAATATTACTTCCCTTCAGTGTTGTTTATATACAGAATGAGGGAGGCTTCCTGATGAGGTGTACTGTATCGATTTTGTCCCTTAATTTCCCATTCCTCGGTGTGCTGCTCCCACCTGGAAGTCTCCAGTATTAGAGTGCACTGCAGAAGATCCTTAATCGCTTGGACTGACTAGAATTGGAAATGTTTTTCTTCTCTTTAGGTGTATCTTCGGGAGGCACCATGGCCATCTGCACAGTCCGAAATCCGCACAATCAGCGCTTACAAAACCCCACGGGACAAAGTGCAGTGTATTCTGCGAATGTGTTCAACCATCATGAACCTGCTGAGTTTGGCCAATGAAGATTCAGTCCCTGGGGCAGATGACTTTGTTCCTGTTTTGGTGTTTGTTCTGATAAAGGTGAGACTTCTAGCAGAGAATATAGATACTTTATAGATAGATATAGGTATGTTTCCTTTAATTCTTGTGGTAAACCATCAAATCCTCTGAAGAGATGTAATGCATTCTATTGACTGTATATCTGATTTAAAGTGCAGACTTCATCTCTATGGCACAACTTGAACCAGAAAGTTAGTCACAGATGGGACATTGTTCTGATTCTATGCAAATCTGGGAGTCAATCAGCTAAAGTGCTGTACCTCAGTATTTGCCTGTGGCTCAGTTGGTACTGAGAACAGCCTTGCCTAAGGCCAGGTTCCTCATTAGAACTCTGACTTACACGCATTTCCTGACTCAAAAGAACTAGGAATTGGAGGCTGCTCTCTCCTGTGTGAGCTGATAAACTCATAGTCCTTTGTACCAGTGGAAGTCACAGGTGACTGGAGGGAATTTTAAAGATCCTGGGACTCTTTCCGGAGAGAATAAGTGTTAACCTTAGTGCGTTGGCCAGCATTCCTCCTTAGCAAAGCCAGTTCTTGCATACGGTGCTCAAGGAGCTGCTTCTGTGTGTGGAATGGTGTCTGTATTTGTCTGAACAGTCACTGCCCTACCAGTATGTAATATTCATAGATTCATAGATTCTAGGATTGGAAGGGACCTCGAGAGGTCATAGAGTCCAGTCCCCTGCCCGCATGGCAGAACCAAATACTGTCTAGACCATCCCTGATAGACATTTATCTAACCTACTCTTAAATATCTCCAAAGATGGAGATTCCACAACCTCCCTAGGCAATTTATTCAAAATATTCAAAACCTAGGCTGAGGGGTGCTTATATACATAACATTCCATTTCTGTTCTATTATATTTGTAACACTTCTCTTTAAAACGTCGGTCTCAAACTTAATTGTGGCATGTACCTTTTCTTTTTCACCCCCAGGCAAACCCACCCTGCTTGTTGTCCACTGTTCAGTACATTAGTAGCTTCTATGCTAACTGTTTAACTGGAGAAGAATCTTACTGGTGGATGCAGTTCACAGCAGCAGTTGAATTTATTAAAACCATTGATGATCGTAAGTGACCCAAAAGGGCACCTATGTAGACAGACTGTTAGCAGCAAAGAGCCTGTAAGAATGTATATCAACTGTTTCAAAGGCTGAAGAAATACTTTCCTTGTATAATATTGTACAGAGTGGAAGCGTTTAAAAAAAATTTTACTAATCAGATTAATTAATTTAACCGGTTTTCTTTCCTCTCTGTTTTGGTTGCATCTTTCCCCCCTTTAGGGATTAGCACGGGAAAAAGGGACCACATTTTTCAGGTATTGTGGATTCTCAAAATCGTTTAGGAAACTCTGCTGTCACTGCCCCTTTCACACACACTATTTTTCCCCTAGACTTCTGTTGATGTAAATTTGTTCAATTTCTTTGTTTCCAACCAAAAAGATCATGGCAAGCACTTTTAAGAACCTTTCTAGCTTAATACACCTTTTGTAAGAAAACACCAGCTGCACTGAAAGTTTGTAGCAGTTGACATAATTATAAATTGTACTTCACCTATGGTAAAATTAAAACCTGGGGACAATGTAAATATATTATATAATATTTAATAAACTGCAGTCCTCTTTGGACTCATTATCCTTTCAACCAGCAAAGAAGCAGTTTCTCTCTCCTACAGCAGGTTGTGACATACTGTATTGGGTAATGAGATGACTTCCTCAATAGGATAAGTTTAAAAAGGGCAAACCTAAATATTTATTAAAATTTAATAAAGTTTACAGAACTTTCTGAAACTGGAATTTACGATTCACAGGGCTCTCACTCGAAAGTTTAAAATTTTTGGCTCGGGAATTAGAGCATTTTAAATAAATAGTTTGGATTTATAGAGGAGAGGGGCTGTAAGTTTCAATAGAGAAGTTCTAATATAAAAAGGAATAGTATATACCTTATTGTAATATTTTTCATCTGAAATACTGTGTATACTGTACAAACCCCAAACAGAATTCCTTACAGAACCTGAAACTGTAATATATATTTTGATTATTCACATTAAATACACATGCCAGGGGTTTCAGTGAATGTTTTTTTACTATATGTTCTTTGTATCGTCTTCTCTAGCAGTGCAGGTTTTACTATTCATATAAAATATTTTAAAGTACCACGTTGTCCTTTATAAAACACATCATGAAATCAGTTCACGGAATCTTTGCAAATGTCTCTCACCCCTCTCCCATTTGAAACTGACAATTACGAGAAGAGCAGGTGCACTTCCTTGACCAGCAAAATAATAGAGTTCCCAGAGCTGGCCCAAGCCATTTCTTATATGCCTGTGAGTGGTCACTGGCCTTTGTTCTTGTAGATCTCTCTAAAAAGGATGGCGATCAATTTCTTTTGTAAAAGGCACACTGCTTAACCCCTTGATGCTGGCATTACTCCTCGCTCTCTCCTCTTCCTCCCAGTGCACATCTCTTTGCTGGCAGTGAGGTGAGCCAGATGTGCTGGCTTTGAGCGGTAAAAGAAATGACATAATCTGCACCCCTTCTTTAAATAGAAGAACAGTTTATATTTCTAAACACTGCTTAAAAATGGGTTGAAGATTTTTTTGTGTACTGGAAAAAGCCAACATACCACATGTTAGAAGCCACGTGAGTTTTTTAAAAAGGGAATCCATAAAAATCTAAGTAACTATTACTTCTGAAAGTCATTAACTGAAATTAGAACAATCTATGTACAGTATTAAGTGATTGAGATGTGATTGTGTTACCCATCTAGGCATAATTCAGTGAAAGAAACCTTTGTTTTCAAGGACTTAATCATTAATGTGTAATTCAATATATCATTTTTATCATGTTAAATAAATCATGGGGAATCAAGTGAGATGGTATTTTTTTTTGAAGTTTTGTTTATAGTCTTTCTCCTCTATTATAGACTTACAGGGTACAGCAATACTTTCTAGTAGCAATGGAGTTGCTGTAGTCTGCTTTACTGTGATCTTGAGTCTGAATGGCATTGTTAATACTCTAGTTGTTTAGCCGTCATGGTTTTTTGGTGCTAATGTATTGCATTCACCGCCCTAACCAATAACATTCAGCAGCGAAGCACAATACTGCCCTTTAAGAGAGAGCCAGAATTACATCTAAAAGCAACGTACATTTGTTATGCCACAATTCAGAAGTGTTCTGTTGTGTTAAATTATCACTGAGAATTTGCTGTGTTGATATCAAACTACTGACGACGTACCCTTAATTCTGCAATTTTTGGTTTTTGTGACAGAGAATATTTGGTCTCTAAAACCTGTCATTTTCTTATATTTAACATTTGGCACAAAGCTCTCTAAGGGGGAGCAAATGATAGTCAATGATTATCATGCATTTTACCTTTTTATTATGAGCAGTCTGGACACAAAGGAGTTGATCTATGATTCTGTGATCAGCTTGATCAGGTCTTCAGGATTTATTCTCTCTACTGGAAAGTTATTTTCTCCTGGCAAAAACCATTTTCTTCACATTTGTATCACTTCGCTGCTTTTCTGTATAGAAAAGTTACTGAAGAACTTGAACAATTTTTTAAATGGTAAATATTTGTATAAGCCCCAATATAGGTGAGAATCTTCACAGCAGGATGGTCCTTTGCTTCTTTTTTAACCTGCTGTAAAAGCCTTTTATACACTGTTATAAATGTAGTAAAAGAATTAGGCTTTCCAAAGAATTAGGGATCTTATTGTAATGTGTGTGTCTATTTTTCCTGGTGTCCTGATTTTGTTTTAAAATGTTAAATTATATGTACAGGAAGATGACTTTACGTTTTCTGTTGTGCAATAGTAAGAAAATAAAGATGGAAAGCACATTAAGGACCAAACAGTAAAAGAACTGTTTTGCCAAAAGGCTCCAGCCAGCCATGCACACACATTGCATTGAATCAGTACTCAGAATTTCAGTGCTTGCTGTTAGAATTACTTCAGACACTTAACAGTGAACTGAAAAATGTTTTGGGAGGTGCGGAGTGGAGGTTATTAATAGCGATCATATATGCAGACTTAAGGCCCAACTATTGAAGTTCAGGACTGTACTGCCTGTAGGAGTAAGGAGTACTCACCTGTCTGTGATTTCATATGATTGGGCACATACATGTTACAAAGGCATTATTTTTCTTTCTTGGGATGGGGAGCTGGAGGGAAGAGGCTTGGCTCTTTCATCTGCAGGGGAATCCCCTTTTACTTCTAACACCTGATGATTTTTCTTTTTAAAGCTTGTTCTTCAAGAGGAATTGCAATGTATGGCTTTTTTTTTTTTTTTTTTTGTACTACCAAATACTGAATGTAACTGCCATAAATTTTAGGAAGAAGCCACAAACACAATCTCTTTACTGTAGGTGAGTTTGTGGTGAGCACCAAGTGTTGGATCAGATTTAGTTTGAAAATGTTGATGTTCTATTAAGCCAAATTCTAGCAGAAATTTGCGATTTCGTTGCTATGTTAATGCTGAATAGTTTGTAGAGGGAAATTAGTAGACTAAGAAAGGGGAAGCAGTCAAGAGCAGTCCCACTTCTCAAAGCTGCATGAAAGTGAAGCATATTTGTCTAAAGTCTAGTAATTTATGTGGCATATATATATATATATTTATATATATAAAGCAGCCTTAGGCTAGCTGTGTGGCAGGAGAACCTGGAGCAGCAGAAAAAATAGTGGACCGTAGGAAGGGGAAAGTACTCCTTTTATTTGGATAACAGCTGATAGCTTGGTTGAGCCTGTACTACTTGAGAATTAATTGCTGAGTTACTATTGTGTGTTCTGTACCTTTAATTGTGCTTCACCTCTATTTAAAAGCTTTGTACTGCCTCTCTTGAAACTGGTAAAGCCTTTAACATTTTAAATTAATGAGCTTGCACAATCTTGTATACAGGAAACCCATCTTGTCTCTACTGTGATTATTAATGTATTATATCATTCTGTAAAAACTGATTAAAAAGGAGAGCAGTTTAACTGTGACTGGGTTTCGCGTCTCTGCATTGTAACATTCATGTCATGTTCTGTATATTCAGCAATGGCACTGAAGCCAGCATTGGAAGCTTATTTTACTGTAATATATACAACTTTGTTTCCACTAATTTTTGGACTTTGTTTTCAATTCAACCCTGTTCTGACATGTTGCATATGTAGACTCCTCCTATCTATGCACATGTACAGCTCAAAGGATGTGGTGTGAGGAAGAGCAGAAAGGAAACAAGACCCCAGTGACAGAATAAGGAGCTTTCCACTTCTAGGGCACTGGTTAATAGTGATGGTAGTTACCAAGTGGCCAGTTAGTGGCATGTGGGAAATGAGTTTGGGGACTTGCACTGCAGTGTGATGGACAGATTTCTGCAGTGCTGTTTGTACAGTCCTGAGCACAGTATTGCATTCCAAGTCTCACAAAGTCCACCATCACTACTGAAGCTAATTGGCCCTGTTGCCATCTCAACATGGAGCAAAAGATCAGCTACGTTTGTAGTGAAGTCACTTCTAGCCCCGTGCAGGTGGTGGCTCCAGGACAGGGCTCTATAACCTGGGCAGGACACTGGAGGAAGAGTTCTGTTGCTTGCTGCCTGAACTGTACCTGATCCGTGGATAGAAGAGTTCATTACCATGGCTGTCAAGTCCATAGACTAAAGTCACTTAAGTTTTTCTTCCCTTTTTAAAAAAAGTCTCCTGTTGAAAACTGAAGACCATAACAAATGGTTCAGATTAACATGCTGCTACCTAAAAGATGAATAGACAGACTATCTTAAACAGGTTAATCTACTAGTAATCTCATTTAACATTATCTGGCAGTTAAAGGGTAGACTTTGCTAGGCTCTGTCCTCCATTTAATTTGGCTAGCAGAGTGGAATAAATTTGGCAACAGCCCAACAGCAGATCTTCTACAGCAAGAATCCTGCAGCTCTTACGGATCATGAGACAGTGCTGTGGTTTGCTGAAAACATGTACATGGGAGTATTTTGGGATGGGAAAGCAATTCAATACCATCCAATGATCTCTCTTGTGTAGTGTTTGAACAGCATCTACCTTGGCTGAATGTAAAAGTTTAGTGGGAATTGTTTTTTTTTCCCTCAGTCCATCTGGTCTCATTCCACTTTGATCTGTTCAAAAGCAGCAATATGTAAAATTAAGCTGTCATACATAATCTATATTTTTAACTGAAAAGCTTCTTTCAACATGCAGAGTCACGATAGGGTTAGGAGAAAACCATCTGTGTTTCAGTCCATTTCAGAGAACATTTTCCCAGCAATATAATTTAACGTCAAAAGTGAAGTCCTTAGCTTAAATTAGAGTTCAGCAGGAGTTAATTTTGTTCACATTTTGTCCACTTACAGCAGCCTCAGTAAGGGATCTGGTTTCATAAAGCCTTTATTAACAAAAATGAAATTCACAACACATCCTCCTGTCAGAACAGAAATGAGTAGGGAATACTTAGCACTGCATTTCTCCGGCATTTTTCATACAAGGCTCTCAAAGCATGAACCACTTCTGTCAGATAATTGTGGTTGAGGAAACAAACACAGAAGGGTGAAATGACTTGCCCATGGTCACTCTGACTAACAGCTGGCAATGGATGCACTACTTGGGTGCTACCTATGCCACAGGGAGGGCTTCTCTCATCAGCCTCGGTAATCCATCTTGAGAGGCAGTAGCTAGGTCAACAGAAGATTTATTCTAGTGACCTAGCACTGACTACACTGGGGGTGAGGTCACTATAACTACATCTTTCAGGGCAGTGGACTTTTCACACCCCTGAGAGCAATTCCTAGACCAGGACAGTGGAAGGGAGTGTTCACAGCTTAAGGCTCTCTCAGACCTACCTCCCCTCCTGTGTCAGTGGAAAGGGTTTACTGTACATCTATTGGGGCTCTTCTGCTCCCTGGGCTTGGGGCTGCTGGAAAAGCATTCACCCCCACCTCCACGCAGCTCTTCTCTTGCCACTTGTCTGCAAAACCTTTTGGGAACAGTCAAGAACCTCTCTTTCCAAGGTGGAGTGAAAGACCCAAGTTGTGCTGGTTTCCTCTGGCAGGAGATCTCTCTAGGGGAATAGCAGCTGGGTTGGAAGATCAAGCCAGGGCCATAGTGATAGGTAAGAGAAATGGGAACTAACTCAGCAGTTTGCCCTTTGGGGAAAGTGGGGTGGCTGCAGGTGGGTACAAAGGTGTGTTTGCTCATAGGGTGGGTTCGTGAGGCGAGAGCTCGAGACGTGCCAGTGAGACTTGGCTGTACTGGGGTGAGTTGGGAGGACTGTTTTGGGAGAGGGGCATAGCTGGAGCTCTATGTATGTCACTCCCGGGCAGGGTGAGATTAACTGTGTCTCTCGCCGCTGCCTCATTCCATCCTGTTCCGGTAAATGCTCTCCTGCCTGAGGAGGTTCTATTGCAGACAGGGCTGCGCACTCCCTGCCTCGGGGTGGTCGAGCAGGTGCAGGTCTTCGAGGGTCACATGTACCACCTTCAAACAGGATGATGCACATAGTTACAGCCCGCTGCGTGAGTGGTAAACCCCCCTCCCCCACCACCACCACTGCAGACAAGTCCCACACCATGATTCTGACATACCAAAGGGTGCCTTTGGTCCAGGCCAGATCCCCAGCTGCTGTAATTCATGGCTCTGGGGGAGAGAGACAAGGTGGGGGAGGTGTAACATCTTTTACTGCACCAACATCTCTTGGGGAGAGAGACAAGCGCTTGAGCTGCCCCGAACTCTTCTTCAGGAAGATAAAGCTTCAGGAAGAGCTCGGTATAGCTCGAAAGATATTACACTACCTCCACCCTGTCTCTCTAATATCTGGGGACCTACAACCCCACCAACGCTGCACGGCTCCATGGGACTGGGTGAACTGCACCGCGTTACACTAGTGAGACTCTGGCCCTTAGGTGCTGATGATTTAGCTGGGCAGGGCAGTGGGGGAGAATCACAAAGCCCCCTTGTCCCATGTAAGCACGAGCAGGGGCCCTCAGTGCTACCACAGAGCAGAGGATGGGAGCCAGGCTGGCGGGGAGTCTTCGGGCTGGGATGCTGGTCTCTTGCAGCCAGGCTCACGGTTCCCAGAACGGAGCTTTCTGCTCTGCAGCTTCAGGAGCCAGGCTCAGGCCTCATGGCGCTGAACTGCCAAGAGCCGGAGCTGGCATGCCCCTCGGGAGGAGAGGGAGGATCCGGAGCAGAGCCCACGTGCGCTGGAGGAAAGGCTTCGCAGAGATCCTGAAAAGGCAGCTGCCTTGCCTACCTCGGCTGCAAGGGAGTGGCAGGCGAGCAGCCCTTCGCTTCTGCCTGGGGTGCAACGTCCCCTTACCCCGAAGAAGAGGAGAAAGAGAGTCACTCTGGAGCCAAACTGGGATTCTATGGATGGCCTGAGCTCTGTCGCTCAGGGAAAGCAAGGGACTAGAAGCCCACTGGTTGCTGTGGGGAGCCAAGTCCTGCCCCAAGCAATTGACAGACCTGGTCCTGCCTGTTGCAGCTGCAGCGCAGAGGCACAGGGACTGCCAGGATGGACAGCCTAGAATTGCCAGGGTGTTAATTCCACTCTAAAGAGAGCCAGGCCTGGATTGTTGCAAGAAACAGCGGGACAGATTCGTCCTCAGCCCCTGCTCTGAGTGGCCACTGTGCTTTCTCATCACAGGCATCTGCACTAATTGGTTGTGCAGGCAGAAAATTATTAGTATAGGTACAGGATGATGTCCCTCCCTGCCTGATTTGGGAGCTAGGACCGATGCAGGCATGAGAAGCAGGGTTTTTTTTTACTCTCCATCCCTGGTCTATTAGCTCTCTGCCTCCAGCCCCAAGCACAGAAATGTGAGATGACACTTCCCTTTCTGTGATGATGAACCCTCTCTACTGCTGTGACCTCAGAGAGGCTGCCAAGGGCTCTCCTGTCACGTACCTTGCTGTGGTCGGGGTCGGGATAGTCGCAGACCCCTGCTGGGAAGGCAGATCTCATTAAATTCTTCAGCTCCTTTGGGTAAATGTAAGTTGGATACTTTGTTTTCTCCAGGCCTATTCTTCCTTCCCACTTTAAATCCAAGCAGACAGGTTACACTGGACAATGCTACAAAATGGGCACATTGTACACAACCATTTCCTCCCCAGAGCCGATGTGAAAAGGGCCCATCACAGGCCTCTTTGCCATGAACTCTGGCACCACATGTAGGTCATGGCAATCACTGCAGCATAAGGCTGCAAAGCGTCCCCGGGGAAGAGGTTCACGGCTCCTCTAGCACCGGGGCTGTGGATGAAGGTCTAGTGCAAGCTGCCTTGATGTTACTGTAACCCTGCTGCCCAGGCCCTAGCCAGACATGCAGCTCTGCAGTGCTTTGGAAGTCCCTTGCGCCCCACACATCCCATGTACTCAGTAACACTAGAGCCAGGTTTACCCACTAGCCTCCCCTTCGCTCTCAAGGCCCCTCTCTTTGAGGGGAGCCTGAAGCGAAAGGCTGGGCTCCTTCCCCACCTCCTTTGCTCTCACCAGCCGCCTGCGGATGAGTCTGTATGCCTTGTGCCTCCTGCTCTTATCACACTTCATTGTTGCTGCTTGCTCCAGGACAGGTGCCACCCAGAGGGGGATCCTGCAATAGACCGCTCCTGAGAGCCCAGCAGGGACTGGCACCCGGGCCTATGACACAGCTGTTGCTGGACATAGCTTTATTGCCCTCTTGCTTTTCTGCTGAGGACCCCCAAGCATGAACTCACCCTCCCAGACACCAGAGCAGTAGATAAGGATTCTTATAGACGTTTTACAGGTCAGAAAACTGAGGCCTGTGACCAAGCTGCAGAAATCCAGTCATCCCTGCTTTAAGCCACTAGACCCCACACTCCTCCCAAAGCCAAGAATGCAGTCCAGGAGCCCTGACGCCCAGTCCCCACTGCTCGGATCCCTTAACGCTCCCCTCCCATCTCCGGTTCTTAGCTGGTTTCTCTGGCCCCTGAATAGAGTTCCACTGGCTTCTGCTATGGGCACAGCATATCTGGGTTTCCTCCCTAACCTGGAAACAAACCTTTACAGCCAAGTAACAGGCTAATGGAGCAGTGAGAGGAGCCACGTGGTTGGGAGGAAAAATACAGGCACGTTTCCTGGCTTTGTGTGTGCTTACGAGGGGGTGCCTGTGAGCACACCCCTGATGCTACTGGCATTAGCTTCAGGCAGGAGTTTGCCACAGAAGCTTGTGGCTTGGTCCAGGGCAGGGTCCTTCACCTCAGCATGCTCTGGAGAGTGAGGGAAGCTGGCTGGGCATGGAAAGGGCACTGTAATGCCAGCCCTCCCTGTGGGTGTCCCCATGGCACTGAGCTACCAGCTGCCTCGCAGACCAAGGGGCCGAGCCCCCCGCCTGCCCACCTGGGTTCCTAGAGCCCTGGAGGAGGCAGGGGGCACTTACCCATACTGCTGGCAGAGCTGCGCCATGTTCTCCATGGGAGCTGACCTCTCCAGCCCGGTGACGCTGCAGCCTGTGGGCATGTGTGACTCCCAGCCGGAAGGGGAGCTGCCGCTGACCTTTTCACCCCTCGGGTGGCTGGACAACTGCCAGTAAGTGACTTGCACCAGCCCTGCCTCTGTCCCCCGGCTCCAGAGCCCGGCCAGCGCCGCGCCAGGCAGTGCAGTGAGACAAGGTCTGGCCTGCCAGGCACTGGCCCATTCAGCGCCGTGCTGCCTGGCACTGCCCTGCCGCACAGCCCCTGGCCCCAGGTGAGGAGGGGACTGGAGCAGCGAGGGGCGCCCTGCACCCACCACGAGAGCATCGTTTGCAGAGGTTACACCTGCCTGACTGGGCCGGGGAGGGGAGATGCTGGCAGGCAGCACATGGCTGCAGGCCCAGGCCCACGCCCGGCTTCTCTCGTTCCCTTTCCAAGGGTGACACCTAGTGGCTGAGAGCCCCCGGCACATCCCCCAAGGCCCTTCCACCCCCACTAGCCTCCTGGTCCGCAGGGGAGCATCACCCACCCAGCTCCCTCCAGAGACCGCTCTAGCAGAAGCATCCAGCAAATGCATTTGTCCCACAATCTCTGACTGCCCCCCCCATCCCCCTGCAAGGCTCAAAGCTTCTAGCTGTCGCCACGGCTTATCGGAGAGCTGAGAATGCAGGAACCGTGCAATGAAAACCTGCCCGCTCCCCCTCCTCCTGCAGCCCGCGAGGTTCCAGGATGCCCACCCCAGCACCGTGAGGCATGCAATGCCTGATTGCAGAGCACTTGCTGGTGCCCTAGGGAGAGCGGGATGGACGCAGGGGGCTGGCTTCCCACTCTTCTGTCCAGCTGCTGACTGTAGCCAAGAGGCTCCGCAAGGTCTGACGATACTTTCCAAAGACGGCTATGGCAGAGTCCCCAAGGAGGCTGTTCTGCCACCAATGGGCAAATGCCCCCATGCTCACCATGGGAGGGGCTGCACGGGAGCCCAGCTCTCTGGCCAGATGCCACCTACACTGAGGAGGGTCCCCTGGGAGCCTGGACAGAGCGCGAGATCCTCGGTCGGGCCAGGAGGGGCCCAGGGAAGTGCCACTTCCTGGGGAGTAGCAGGAAGGGGCACCAGTCAGACAGCAGCGTGCGACAGGCACCCTGCGGCCACCCTTCCCGGCACCCTTCCTGCCTGGCCCTTGGGCGGCGTGGGGCTGGTCCGAGTTCATGCAGTGACAGTTCTGCACCTTCCTCAGACACCCCAGGAGGGCTCTGCAGGCATTCAGGGAACAGGACCTTCATTACTCCCACATCCACACTTGCACTGGGCTGATCCAGAGCCAAGCACATCCTAGACGGTGGGTCCGAGAGGGCCTGGCCTGAGGAGAGCCTCAGGAGATAGACAACCCGAGGGACCATCCCAGGATAGCCGGAGCCCCTGAGGGCAGGGGGGTAGCGCATGCTGCCAGCAGAAGGGGGCTGTGGAGACGGGGCCTGTGACAGGCTGTGAGGAGAGGCAGCTCCCCCACCGGCATGTGAATGTCGCTGTAAACAGGAGAGAACAGATAAGCGAGAGGCCAGGGGCCCGTGGTGGGTGGCGCGCTGGCAGACCATGGCCACCACACGCTGCAGGTTGGAGCCATGATGAAGATAAATGGGGAGACAATTCCTTGAAACTCTGTGACTGATAAAGCCAGGCACTGGCCCAACAGATGCTGCAATCTGCAGCTGCAGAAACGTTATGGTGGGACGTGCCAGCTCCAGCTACTGCCCCAGGGAGAGGCAACATCAGCCCCCACCCCTGGGCCTGAAGCCCCTCTCCTATGAGGGGGGTCACTCGATCCCCCATCTCAGACAAGGGGACGAGGAGGGAGAGGCATAAGCTGTGGGATCTAAAGCACCAGCACTGGGTCAGCTGCCAGGCTGTTAGTGATGGTCACTGACCTTTGTCCAGGCCTGTACTGTCAAGAGGTTGAGTCTAGCAGCTTCTAACAGTGGGGGGAGGCTGCCTGGCCTGTGGTGTCCTCCACCTGTCCTCCCCTCCCTCTGCTGTGTTGCTAGCCCCCAGGTGCAAGCAAGACGGCCCTGATCACCCTGAGTCTGTCTGTTGGGCCCCATGCCGGGCATTTCCACCACAGGAAAACCTTCTCTGTCCCAAGCAGCACCTGGGTCTTGGTCAGAGGAGCTAAGGAGCCCACCTGCAGGAACCTGTGAGCCTGAGCCCTGCCCCCTTGGCAAGGTAAGAAGTTGGAGTTGTGGGGGGGGAGGCGTTTCCATTCCCAGCCATTTCCATTAACAAGAAACCCAACCCATGCCTTGTGGCGGGGCAGCCATATTTCACTGACCCCTGCCGGGCTGCAAACCTCGTGGCCAGCTCCTGGGCCCCTGCTCCGCTGTGCGTTGAGTGACACTCCCTGAGGCCTGGAAAGAGCAGGGAAAGGGAGGCACCTGTGGGCTGCCCATGCCCAGGGAGTGTAGCTCAGGGGCTGATTGTGGTCACTGAAAGCCCAGTGAGTCCCAAAGTGGAAGGTGTGTCGGGCCCAAGGGGACATGGCGCAGTGCAGAGCCATTCCTGCAGAGCTGCATCAGTAGGACTTGGGCTCAGATTCCTGCGAGTAACTGATAGGTGCAAAGCACCTGCGGACCCCAGATGGTCGCTGCAAAGGGGAGGCTGAGTCATTAGTGCATCAAGGCCTGCGGCTTCCTCTGCTGCATTGGCACGAAGGCCCCAGCCTGCAGGAGTGGACTCAGCTCCTCCTCGTCTGCTGCCAGGGTGCTGCTGGCCGGAGAAGCTCCTTGCCCTGAACCATTTCTGACTGGAGAGGAAGCCATGCTTGGAGTGACCCTGGGCCTTTAGACACCACCTTGGGCCGCTGAGTCTCCCGCTCGCCCTCCCCTGGCTGGTGGATGACCCTGCCTTGCTCTTCCTTGGGCTGCACCTGCCCTTTGGTGTCATGTTGGCTGCAAATGCCTCTTTCCTCACTAGCTGCCTGGACCAGCGATTCCTGCCCCCCACCAGACGGTGGGAGGGTCAGAGTCCATCCGCCCTGGACAGACCAGCTCAGGCAGGGTTTTTCAGCCATTTCTAAAACACACAATTCACCCCGTTCAGTTCTGTTAGTTCATTAGCTGAAATGCACACTTGAAAACAACAAAGGCTGAGGTTTAAAAAGCAACATGCAATTTTTATTATCTGTATCCAGGCCCACCATTAGCTCAGTCCCTGCAGTGTTATTGACCTTGATTCTCGCTCATTTGCATCCAGCATTTTTCATCCTTTGGAATATGGTGTTTGGGGACCTTTCCATCATTAAGTGGATTTACAGCAATTTCCTTATGTGTTTTCTCCAAGGGATTCTGTTATGAGAGGCACATTAAATCTCCATTAATACCTCATTATCCGACTGATAAGATTACCATGATAATGAGGCAGAAATTCTAATTGTTTCACTTCTTATTGTGCCTTTCATTAAATCATATACCTGGAAGTTAGCATCAGAGAGATTTTCAGCCTCCAGACCGTGGGAGTTGAGTGCCTTTCCCGAGAGTGCTGCATCCAGCATGTGCGAGGAATTTCACGGGACAGTCCTGTGTGCAGGGTGTCCTGATCCAGGAGGCCTGTAGCCAGGGAATGCTGGTTATCGATGGCTCCCATAGTGCTTCTATCAGAGTCCTGCGCAAAGGCTGGGCTTGCCCTTCCTTGCCGCCATTCTCCCATTGCCTGTGATTCTGAGCAGACTGCCAGGATTACACCGCATTCAGTTCACCTGACTGCCAGGCCCGGGAGGAGCTCGTTCGAATGGTTAAAAAGAAAAGGAAAAGCTGTTGGGAGGCCTTTGGTTAGAAGGTTTGTGACCCCGCCTAGAGCTAGAACGAAAGGCCGAGGAGAGACCCTCGTGTGCCTGCAGACGTCCCTTCAGACCAACTTAGTTCTTGTTACACGTGCAGCCCAGCCTCGCCCTCAGCACAGTCCTGGGTGCAGCAGAAACTGGGTCCTCACTCGGTTAGACAGAGCCCAGTGCAGACAGCAGGTTGCATGCACTGGAGCTCAGACCTGCCTGTTTCCTGCGAGCGTCTCTCTGTGTTTCACTCACCGGCTCCCCTTTCATGGACACTCTGAGCAATGGCGGCTAAGCCTCTGAAGAGTCCCTGACAACCGGGGGCAGCAGGAGCCGACACACCCAGAGAAGAGTCCTGGCTACTAGGAGGGCTGAGTCTGCCCCTCCCCAGCATGTGTCTGGGAAATAGCCAGGCCCTTCGTTCTGGCCACGGGGTCAGGAGCAGTTTATTCTGCAGCCGGCTGCCTTTCCCGAGGGGCGAGCAGGACGTGCTGGGCCAGCTGGTAGTTTCTGCTGGGGAGGCTACTCCCTTGGGTTTTTCATAGTTTAAATTGTGTGTGAAGCTGGTGCTGTTGGAAGAGAGACTTCCTGGCATCAGACCCAGCCAGAGACGGGGGGTCTCCCCCACAGCCCCCAATATGGTTCCCCCCATAGCTCTGCCAGTACACCTCAGGCCTGACTGCAGCACCTGCCCCTGCTGTTCGTGGGCCCTGCTTGGGCAGAGACGGTCAAATCTGTGGTGGTTCTGTGACTGGCAGAAATCTCCACTGAACTCAGCGGAGTACCCACTGAACTTACTGCTCACCACATCCTCACCCCAGAGAGGAGGTCGGGTTTCCAGAGGGATCAGCCCAGTGCCCCATTCACTGGGTCACCCAGTCCTGTTGCCCTTTGAACCCCTGAGGCTCTTAGAACATCAGAAAACAGCCTGTTCCCAGGTTTGCACTTCAGATTCAGGAATTGCACAAAAGCAAACTGCTGGAGTCTCTTCCTCTCCTTGCTCACGAGGGCTGTCACTGCCTGGCAGCTGTGCACGCACCGTCCACAGGCCGGGAATTCCTGAGGAGGCCTCATGAACGCAGCTTGTCAGGAGTCAAAGTGCTGGGGCTGGGTAGAGAGTGGGCTGGATCTTTGAGGCTTTGTTCTCGAGTCCCCCTTGTTCCCCCTCCTTGGCTAAAGTTTGTGCCGTGTGGGGCTCAACAGATGCTAATATTAACCGAGGCTTTTCAGCTGGCGGAAAGAGGCGGCGGTTTGGAGATCACTATTCTTCACCCTGGCCCTGTGGAATGTTACCTGCCGGCCTAATAATGAGCTCTGTCATTAATGACTCGTTCCCTATGGCTTATGCAGCGGCAGCGGCAGAGCGCATGCTGGGCAGTCTGCTGTATCTGCCAGGCTGGGCACAGGGCTGCTTGACCCTGTACGGCTTCCAGAACAGCCGCATGAAGCAGGCGGCGGGCGTGCACAGGAGTCTGCTCAGAGGTGTCGCGCTCAAGCAAGAGCCCCAGAAACTCTGCCCCAGCTGAACTGCATGGCCCCAGTCTGGAGCGCAGGCGGCCCCTTTGTCTGGGCTCTCTGGAACAGGCAATAACATTCTGTTGAATTCCTCTCCTGGGCAGAGTTAGCGCTGCGGGTATGTAACCCTCAGTCCTGACCTGCAGCCTCCCTGCTATCCCAATCAGGGTCCCCACTCCCCACCTCTGCCCCTCCACCCTGAAGCAAAACCCCCCTGCTACTCTGGGCCCTGGGCTCCCCACGCTCCACAGCTCTGTCCCAACCTACAGCCCTGGGCTCCCTCACACACAGCCCTGCTGGTGCCCCTCAGGCCTGACCTGTAGCCCCCATCCCCTGCAATTCCAGTCCGGGGTATCCCAGGCAGTTCTGCCCCTGCTCCTGAGCTAGACCTGCAAAGCCCACCCTTTGCAAGGTTGATAAATAGTCAGGAGGTTGGGGCTAACAGACTCATTTCACTGGGGAGCCTCACTCGGCTGGGGTGATTGGCTGTGGCTCCAAGCACACTGCTCCCTGCAGCCCGGCTCACCACTGTCCCAGCACTACCCGCTGGGGACAAGTCTTCTCACACAAAGGGACGTCTCTGCTCTGACACTCACCTCTTCTTCCTCTTGATCCCACCATCTTTCTTTCCTTCCCCTTCTCTTTCACGACTGTGCCCATCCTCTCCTCTCTCCCCTCTCTGTTCTCGGGGCCCATGCTGCTGGCTGGGACATGGCTCAGCTCTGCACCATCTCGGGAGCAGTGATTTCCCCGTGGGCAGAGCTCATAGAACGGTAAGACTGGGAGGGACCTCGAGAGGTCTCTAGTCCAGTCCTCTGCACTCCTGGCAGGACTAAGTGTTTTCTAGACCATCCCTGACAGGTGTTTGTCCAGCCTGCTCCTAAAAATCTCCAATGATGGTGTGACGTTATTGATATAATCTGGGACCATATAGATCATTGTTGCAACCAAGGTCCTGTAGTGGCACGCAAATCTTGTATAAAGGGGGTCAAATGGGGTGTCTAAGACAAGGTTATGGTTTACTGGTTATGATTATGCTGTCTATATGTGTGTATCAATTTTGTAATTAAAGTTCTTCTTCGAGTGCTTGCTCATATCCATTCCATTAGGTGTGTGCGCGCCGCGTGCACGATCGTCGGAAGATTTTCTACCCTAGCAACACCGGCGGGTCGGCTGTGGAGCCCCCTAGAGTGGCGCCTTCATGGCGCTGAATATGTACCCCAGCCGACCCGGCGCCCCCTCAGTTCCTTCTTACCGCCCCTGACGGTCGTTGGAACTGTGGAGCGCGGCATAGCTGATCTCCACTCTCCCTAGCTTCGTTCGTTAGCAGTTATAGTTACAGTTCTAGTGTTAAATAGTTAAATAGTTAAAATAGTTTGTAAAAGTTGTTTAGTTGTTATACTAGTTCAGGGGATTAAGGGGGTCGTCTCCCCCTTTCTCCCCCGGCCGCGGGTCCGGGCTCATGCCCAAAGCTCCCGGCTTCAAGCAGTGCGCCTCCTGCGCTAAACATATGCCCACGAGCGACCCGCACGACTCCTGTCTGAAGTGCCTGGGAGAGTCCCATCAAACAGATAAGTGCAAGATCTGTAAGGCCTTCAGACCAAGGACCAAGAAGGAGCGGGACTTTCGGCTCCGGCAACTTCTGATGGAGGCGGCACTTAGTCCTGACGCTCCATCTTCAAGTCAGGCCCCGGCACCTAGCGCCTCGGTGCGCAGTGCCCCGGCGGCACCGGCCACGACGCCCACGCGAGTGGCGTCGGACAAGCCTCCCCGGCACCGGACCTTGTCGGCACCGCAAGCACAGCAAGTGCCTAGGCGCCGTTCATTATCCCCAGGGCATAAAAAAGCCCATAAGACGGGGGCCTCCGTGCCGAAGACGCCGGCTCCCCCAGTGCCGGGGGTAGAGCCGCGTCCGCCGGTGGAGCACCGGAAACAGGTGCCTCCAGCACCGTCGACTCCGGCGCCGAAGCCGTTGAGTCCGGTGCAGATAGCGTCTCCACCGAGACCGGCGGTTATACAGTGCCTCCCGTCGACTCCAGAGACCTTCGAGGCGGCAAGAGACTTAATAGCTCTCACAGAGCCGGCACCGCCCCAACCACCGGCACCGAAGGCACCGTTGACTCGCCCGGTACAGTCGAGGGGGAAACCTGCCTTGATGCGCCCTCCATCGCAAGGGCTGGAACCTCGGCACCGATCCAGGTCCCGAAGCAGGTCCCCACGCCGCTCGCAGTCCCGGCACCGAATATCGCCTCGGCACCGGTCGTACTCGCGGCCAAGATCTTCTTCGCGGCACCGCTCTACGTCTTGACACCGCTATGATCGTCGGCACCGATCAACGTCGAGACGTAGTTCTCGGCACCGCTACGGTCGACGCTCGACGTCGAGAGGCCGCTCCCGGCACCGGGCATACTCCAGGTCCTCGTTGAGGTCCAGATCTGACTCCCGGCACCGACGAGGTCATCGGCACCGGTCACGGTCCCGGCACCGATCGCCGGCACCGCGTAGAGATAGATCATCTCCGGACCGGCACCGTGCGGCACCGCAGCCCACGGGAATCGTCTCGACGCTCTTGGCACCGCCGTGGCCATCGAGATCGGTGTCCCACTCCTCGGAGGACCTCTCGAGATCGGCATATCCCCCTCAAGGGCAAGCCGAGGAACAGGACTTGGGCCATTGGCGGGAGATGACAGAGGACCATTCTCATGGCCCATCTCACTGGTCGTTCTGGACCCCGTGGGCGTACCATCAGGAGCAAGGGGCTCCAATACCCTCGACCTCTCGCTCGAGTCACTCCGTCAGAAGGGCCCCGGAGTCCACCATCTCTCGGCCTCCACCAGGGGACATGGAGGCTTCCGTGTCCGCACCGCCTGACGCCCTGGACCCAGGCGCAGGTGATGCTCCGGCCCAGGAACAGGGAGACCAGGACCAGCCCTTGGATCCTGTTCCACCGGAGGCATCTTCCTCTTCTTCGCCGGACGAGGCAGTGGCGGGCACATCGTGCACGGGCCCACCTCCAATAGATCTTCGGGCTCACCAGGATCTTCTGCGTAATATGGACCTGCAGGCGGAGGAGGTAGTGGAGGTGCACGACCCGATAGTGAATATCCTCGGAGCGGATGCCCCATCGAGGGTAGCGTTACCCCTGATCCGCACGATACAAACTAATGCGGATACGATATGGCAAACTCCTGCCTCTATCCCACCCACAGCGAGAGGGGTGGAAAGGAAATACTTTGTCCCGTCTAAGGACTACGGGTACTTGTATACCCACCCCCAACCGTGTTCACTGGTGGTGGCATCAGTGAACGCACGAGAGCGACACGGCCAGCAGGCTGCAGCGCCTAAATCAAAAGAGGCTAAGCGGCTCGATTTGTTTGGCCGTAAGGTTTACTCAGCCGGAGGGCTGCAACTTAGAGCGGCGAACCAACAGGCGCTACTGAGCCGCTACAATTTTAACTCCTGGAACTCTATGGGGAAGTTTAAGGAGTTGATTCCCCAAGAGTCCAGGGAAGAGTTTGGAGCCATGGTAGAGGAAGGTAAGAAGGTGGCTCGAACCTCCTTGCAGGCCTCCTTGGACATAGCAGACTCAGCTGCGCGGACCCTGGCTTCGGGTATCGCTATGCGGAGGATCTCCTGGCTTCAGGTTTCGGGTTTGCCTCCGGAGCTGCAGCAAACCCTACAGGATCTGCCCTTTGAGGGACATGGATTGTTCTCGGACAAGACGGACTCTCGCCTGCAGAGCCTCAAGGACTCGAGAACAATCATGCGCTCCCTCGGGATGCATGTTGTGGGCCCTCAGCGCAGGCCATTTAGGCCGCAGCCCCAGCGCTTCTACCCCCCCCCCCCCCCCGCCTCGTCAGAGACAAGATTCGGCCCGGAGGCGAGGGCGAGGTGGTAGGAGAAGGTGGACCGGCCCTCAACCCGGCCAGAACCAAGGGCCACCTAGACCACCTTCAGGACCCAGGCAGAACTTTTGAAGGTGCGGTCGAGGACGGCGCCCCAGTCATCCACCAGGATCCAGCCCCCTACTTTCGGGATCGCCTCTCCCACTTCCACCGTGCCTGGTCCCTTATAACTTCGGACCGTTGGGTCCTCTGCACGGTGGAGAGGGGATATGCTATCCAGTTTTCTTCTACCCCCCCCTCCCACCCCCCTTCCCCGTCCCTCTTCAGGGACCCTTCTCACGAGCAACTTCTTATACAGGAGGTTTCTACGCTCCTAGCCATGGGGGCCATAGAGGAGGTTCCGATAGAGTTAAGGGGCAGGGGATTTTATTCCCGTTACTTCCTGATCCCCAAGTCCAAAGGAGGTCTGCGGCCCATCTTGGACTTGCGCGGACTCAACAAATTCGTAGTAAAGTTGAAGTTCCGCATGGTCTCTTTGGGGGCCATTATCCCTTCCCTCGATCCTGGAGACTGGTTCGCCGCCCTCGACATGAAAGACGCATACTTTCACATCACAATTTACCCACCTCACAGACGCTTCCTGCGATTCGTGGTAAACACGGTGCACTACCAGTTTGCAGTCCTTCCCTTCGGCCTATCCTCGGCCCCAAGAATGTTCACGAAATGTATGGCTGTCGTGGCAGCGTACCTTCGTCGACAAGGGATACAGGTGTTCCCGTACCTAGACGACTGGCTGGTACGCGGTCGCACCAAGGAGCAAGTTCAAGCTCACGTCCACAGAATAGTGCACACATTCAACGAGTTGGGCATCCTACTCAACAAGGACAAATCCACTCTAGAACCTACCCAGAGAATAGAATTCATCGGAGCAGTTCTCGACTCCAAACGTGCACAAGCCATCCTGCCAGACAACCGCTTTGGCACCATCACGAACCTCATTCAAGGGCTACAGGCCTTCTCAACTACCACGGTGAGGTCGTGCCTTACCCTGCTGGGTCACATGGCTTCCTGCACGTACGTAACCAGGCATGCCAGACTTCGGCTTCGCCCACTCCAGACCTGGGTGTCATCAATATACCGTCCACATCGGGACAGCCTGAACATGGTGGTCACGGTCCCGAACTCGGTCCTGGCCTCCCTCACCTGGTGGCTAGATCACAATGTGGTCTGCGAGGGGATGCCATTTCACGCCCCACAACCCTCTCTGCACCTGGTCACAGACGCTTCATCTCTGGGTTGGGGCGCCCATCTCAACGAACACCATACCCAGGGCCTGTGGACTGCACCCCAGCTAGCCCTGCATATCAATGTTCGGGAATTGATGGCGGTGCGCCTGGCGTGCCAGGCATTCCTCAATCTCCTACGTGGCCGCTGTGTGTTGGTTCTCATCGACAACACCACGGCCATGTTTTACATCAACAAGCAAGGAGGAGCACGTTCGTCAATTCTATGCCAAGAGGCCATTCGCCTGTGGGACTTCTGCATCGCCCACTCAATCCATCTCACGGCATCGTTCCTCCCTGGAGTCCAGAACACTCTAGCGGACCGACTCAGCAGGTCCTTCCAGACGCACGAGTGGTCTATCCGTCCGGACATCATACATTCCGTCTTCCAGAAGTGGGGGTTTCCCCAGATAGACCTGTTTGCATCCCGAGACAACAGGAAGTGCCACATGTTCTGCTCCCTACAAGGTCGAGCTCCGGGCTCCCTCTCGGATGCGTTTCTCCTTCCCTGGAAAGACCACCTGTTTTATGCCTTCCCTCCGTTTCCTCTGGTCCACAAGGTACTGCTCAAATTGCGCAGAGACCAGGCACAGGTAATTCTGATTGCTCCAGCGTGGCCGAGACAACATTGGTATACCACACTGTTGGAGCTCTCGGTTCAGACACCGATCCCGCTTCCATTATGTCCGGATCTCATATCTCAGGACCACGGTCGGCTGCGTCACCCCGACCTGCAATCACTCCACCTCACGGCGTGGCTGCTCCATGGTTCACCCAGGCAGAGCGGCAATGCTCGCACTCTGTCCAACAGATCCTGCTGAGCAGTAGGAAGCCCTCAACACGGACCACGTACCTGGCCAAGTGGAAACGGTTCTCCTGTTGGTGCGAACAACGAGCCACGTCCCCGTTGCAGGCAACCATTCCTCTCATATTGGAATATCTCCTCTCCCTAAAACAACAAGGGTTGGCGATATCTTCAATTAGAGTTCACCTGGCCGCTATATCGGCCTTTCACCCAGGGGAACTCGCGTCCTCGGTATTCTCTAACCCGATGGTTGTTAGATTCCTCAAGGGCTTAGACCGGACGTACCCACAACAGCGTCATCCCGTCCCGACGTGGGATCTCAATCTGGTTCTCTCCAAACTCACAGGTCCTCCATTCGAGCCACTGGCCACCTGTTCACTTCTGTACCTATCCTGGAAGACAGCCTTCCTCGTAGCCATCACCTCAGCAAGGCGCGTTTCTGAGCTGAGGGCGCTTACATCTGAGCCCCCTTACACAGTTTTTCATAAGGATAAAGTGCAGCTTCGTCCACATCCGGCCTTTCTCCCTAAGGTGGTTTCTACATTTCATATCAACCAGGACATATTTCTCCCGGTCTTTTATCCCAAACCACATGCCACTCGCCAGGATCAACGTTTGCATTCCCTGGACGTACGAAGGGCCCTGGCCTTCTATATTGACCGCACAAAGCACTTTAGAAAGACGACGCAACTCTTCGTTGCAGTGGCCGACCGAATGAAAGGCTCACCGGTCTCCTCACAACGCCTATCCTCCTGGATTACGTCTTGCATCCGGACTTGCTATGACCTGGCAGGTGTCTCAGCACCGCACCTCACCGCTCACTCCACGAGGGCCCAAGCCTCCTCGACTGCTTTCCTGGCGCAAGTTCCGATCCAGGACATTTGTAGAGCGGCGGTTTGGTCATCAGTCCACACGTTTACAGCTCACTATGCACTAGTGCAACAGTCCAGGGACGATGCTGCTTTCGGATCAGCGGTTTTGCACACAGCAATGTCTCACTCCGACCCCACCACCTAAGTTGGGCTTGGGAGTCACCTAATGGAATGGATATGAGCAAGCACTCGAAGAAGAAAAGACGGTTACTCACCGTTGTAACTGTTGTTCTTCGAGATGTGTTGCTCATATCCATTCCAAACCCGCCCCCCGTCCCCACTGTCGGAGTAGCCGGCAAGAAGGAACTGAGGGGGCGCCGGGTCGGCTGGGGTATATATTCAGCGCCATGAAGGCGCCACTCTAGGGGGCTCCACAGCCGACCCGCCGGTGTTGCTAGGGTAGAAAATCTTCCGACGATCGTGCACGCGGCGCGCACACACCTAATGGAATGGATATGAGCAACACATCTCGAAGAACAACAGTTACAACGGTGAGTAACCGTCTTTTATAAATATTGGCTCTATACTGTCTGTATTTCAAACTTATGCTATGCTGCTGGGTGACATCCCAGACAAACTGGTGTTAGCTCTGCCTAGCCTGCTTGATGGCCCATTAAGGACCATCAGCTATACAATGGACCCATTGAGAGAAGGCAGATATGCCTTGAGTCTCAGCAAAGGATGCAGAAACTTGCCCATGTGACTCCAGACTCCATTTTGCTGTAATTTTCCACAGTAAGAACAAAGAGGTGTTCTTACACCTGGAAAAGACTATATAAGGCTGATGCCTCATCTCCATCTTGTCTTCAATCCTGCTTCATACCTCTGGAGGGACTCTGCTACAAGCTGAAGCTTTGAACAAAGGACTGAGGACCCATCTCGGCTGGGGATGTATTCCAGAGACTTGATTTGAACCTGCAGTTTATTCCATCGCTGCTGCAAGCCTGAACCAAGAACTGTGCCATTATTGTATGTAATTGATTCCATTTAACCAATTCTAACTCTCATCTCTATCTTTTTCCTTTTATGAATAAACCTTTAGATTTTAGATTCTGAAGGATTGGCAACAGCGTGATTTGTGGGTAAGATCTGATTTGTATATTGACCTGGGTCTGGGGCTTGGTCCTTTGGGATCAGGAGAACCTTTTTCTTTTACTGGGGTATTGGTTTTCATAACCATTTGTCCCCATAACGAGTGGCACTGGTGGTAATACTGGGAAATTGGAGTGTCTAAGGAGATTGCTTGTGAGACTTGCGGTTAGCCAGTGGGGTGAGACCGAAGTCCTCTTAGTCTGGCTGGTTTGGTTTGCCTTAGAGGTGGAAAAAACCCCAGCCTTGGGCTGTAACTGCCCTGTTTTAGCAATTTGTCCTGAGTTGGCACTCTCAGTTGGGTTCCGCCAGAACCGCATTGTCACAGATGGTGATTCCACAACCTCCCTAGGGAATTTATTCCAGTGCTTAACCACCCTGACAGGTAGGAAGTTTTTCCTAATGTCCAATCTAAACTGCCCTTGCTGCAATTTAAGCCCATTGCTTCTTGTCCTATCCTCAGAGGTTAAGAACAACAATTTTTCTCCCTCCTCCTTGTAACAACCTTTTACACACTTGAAAACTGTTATCCTGTCCCCTCTCAGTCTTCTCTTCTGCAGATTAAACAAACCTAATTTTTTTAATCTTCCATCGTAGGTCATGTTTTCTAGACCTTTAATCTTTTTTGTTGCTCTTCTCTGACCTTTCTCCAATTTGTCCACAACTTTCCTGAAATGTGGTGCCCAGACCTGGATACTATACTCCAGTTGAGGCCTAATCAGCGCAGAGTAGAGTGGAAGAATGACTTCTTGTATCTTGCTTACAACATTCTTGCTAATACTTCCCAGCAAGATGTTTGCTTTTTTTGCAACAACGTTACACTGTTGACTCATATTTAGCTTGTGATTCACTCTGACCCCCAGATCCCTTTCCGCAGTACTCCTTCCTAGGCAGTCATTTCCCAATTTGTATGTGTGCAACTGATTGATCCTTCCTAAGTGGAGAACTTTGCATTTGTCCTTATTGAATTTCATCCTATTTACTTCAGACCATTTCTCCAGTTTGTCCAGATCATTTGAATTTTAATCCTATTCTCCAGAGCACTTGCAACCCCTCCCAGCTTGGTATTGTCTGCAAAACTTTATGTGTACTCTTTATGCCATTATCTAAATCAATGATGAAGACATTGAACAGACCCAGAACCAATCCCTGCGGGACCCCACTCGTTATGTCCTTCCAGCTTGACTGTGAACCACTGATAACTACTCTCTGGGAACGGTGTTCCAATCACTTTTGCACCCACCTTATAGTAGCTCCATCTAAGTTGCATTGCCTTAGTTTGTTTATGAGCAGGTCAGGCAAAACAATATCAAAAGCTTTATTAAAATCAAGATATACCACGTCTACCGCTTCCCCCCACCCACAAGGCTTGTTACCCTGTCATGGCCCCACCTGGGTTGACGTGTTGCCGCTGACAGGCCAGCTCAGCTCACCTCAGTCCCTACACATAGGGGACAAGAAAAAGCTTTTCTTAGGGTTAAAGACACTGAAGAATAAGCCCCCGACAAGCAGTGGCAGGCCCCTGGTGCATCCCGATGCGTCTATCTTCTGCCTTCCCCATGGTGCTGAGGAAAGTTGTGTCCCCGTTTAACGATGTAACTTCCACACTCAGTCCCTCGGTTTCCCATGGAGCCCCAGGCCTCTGGCCCTGCTTTGGTGTCCTGCTCCCGCCTCCAGCCTGGGTCACAGGGGCTTGTGGTCTTTCCCTGATGGGAGTACTTCCTGCTCCTGGTTCTATCCTCCAATGTCTCCTCCTCTGGGTGGAACTTGGGCGTCTCTGACTGTGGAGTGAAACTATCCAGCTGCCCTGCGTGGCTTCACCCCAGCCGCATTGTCCAGCCTCGCCAGGCTCTAGACAGGCTGATTCAAGGTAGCTGGCCTCAGCCCAGAGCTCCCAGCTCCATGGCAGGTGAGAGGAGCAGGGCCTGACTCCTGTGTCCTACAGCAGTTGTCTGGATGGAGGGTGGGGCCCAGAGGAGGAAGCCTGGGGCTGTAGGGAGCTGTGGGCCTGAGTGGCTAAAGCCATGGCACATTAGTTGCCATTGGAGAGAGATGCTGGCCTTGTCTGTGCTACAGCAACGCCCTCCACGCGGCTGCCAGGGAGGGACGTCTCTGAGGATCTTTACCGACGAGCGGCTCTGGGGGCTGGGGCGGGGGTGGGAGGAGGGTCGGTTCCTCAGCATTGGCACTTTTTGCTCCAATAACCTCGCTTCCAAAGAGGCCGAGAAACAGAAGCTGTTCCTGGTGATTCTCCTGTCAGAGGGTGACCAGGCCTGGACGTGTGTGTGGGGGTGTGCGCATGCCGGGACTCGACCCAGCCGTTCTTTCCTAAGGGTGTTTAAGCACAGGGGTGTACAGCGCGTTTTCAGCCTCCTTCAGAGCTGTTACGGCCCATCAGGTCAATGATCCGTGAACTAAAAAGTCTCTAAGCAGGAGCAATTATTGTCTGTCATGTGTCAAAGGCGCCCATATTGACCCCGATAGATGGAGCCATTATGGTCTGTAGAGTCAATGATCCGTGAACAGGGGAGTCCCTGGGAGTGAAGGTCTCGACACACTGGGCCATAACGGCCCCGTCGATCGTGTCTGGTGTGTCTGTTACGTCTGAGCTACCAGAGAGGCGCTGGGCTCCAGGCCTGGCCTCCGCTCAGGGTCCAGCTGGGCTGGGATCGGCAGGTTAGATGGCGCCAGCTCCCGCGTGCTGAACTGGCCAAGGTAAAATCACTGCGGTTGTAATGGGACTAGCTGTGTGCCGGGCCGGTAGAGGGGTGGCTGGCCGGCCCTGCCAGGCGTCCTCTATCCCTCATCTGGCAGAGCCCTGGGGGCTGCAATCTGGGCTTCCAAACACACTGTGTGATGCAGCTGGGCTCCTGGACTGAGCCTGAGGGACCTGCCCTGGCGGACTCATTCCAGGGGGGGAGAGGCGGCAGCACCAAACTGCTCCAGCCACTTAGCACTGGGTTGGGGCAGAGCTTGGGGAAAAGGCTGCAGGGAGCTACCCTGGGCTGGGTCCAAATAGCCAGGCCTCTTTCCTCTACGGGCATCTCTGCACTGCACACCGCACCCGAGTCTGTGGGACCCAGCCTGGTAGACTTGGTATTTCCAGCTCCAAGCTTGAGCGTCCACACTGCATTGGAAACCTGGGCTTACAAGGGCTGGACCCCGGTCTCACAGCCATGCTAACACATCCACACTGACTCCGGTCTGTGGCTTGACTTGTGTCCACACTGCACGACAGGCTTGGACCTGATTCCAGCAGGACTTGGGCTCTGATGCACTAGCAGGGTCCCTGGCCCTGAGTGCTGGCTGACCCAAGTCAGACTGATTTGTGTGTGGACTGGGGGCTGGGGCTGAAACCTGAGTCAGAGGCTGGATTTAGGGTGCAGAGTAGACGTGCCTTATGGGTCTGATACAAACACTCGCTTCCAATAACGGGTCAGCCTGTGCATCTTCTTGCAATGAAGTCATATCGCCCAGCCAATCGCATCCTCCTCCTCCTCCTCCTCCTATGGTGCAGCCAATCAAATCCTTCCTGAGTAATACATGCAGCCCTGGTGCCCCTTCGCCGCTCTGGCCTCCCCACTGGCTCTGGCTTTCCTTGGTTGCTCTTGCTCCTTGATGTGCCTGACAGATGGGACACTCCTTGGGGCAGGGCCCGTCTCCATGTGGCTTGCGTGAGGCATCCTGGAGGCTGCCAGGTGCTGGGCAGGGAGCAGCCAGGCGTGGAGGAGACGTCACGTGGCTCTGGGGGTCCCTGCCCACTCTCTACCTGGCTGCACAGGCTGAGGGCCCAGCTGCAAATGGACGTTGCACTGATTTAAATGAAACTGGTTTAGTTAAACGAGAGCAACATTCGTGTGTGAACTCTCTCGGATTGGTTCAAATCTGGATCTGTGGGTTTAGCCTGTACACTTACCAATGCAGGCTAGAGGGCTACGAGCCAGGGTGACCCAAGAGGAGGGTCCACACACACAGCTGTGCAGGTTCGATTAAACTGGTACAAAGCCTCCCCTTTAGCACTCGCTGCAGTGCTGTGTGTGCACCTGGCCTGAGCCCAGGACAGACCCCCACGGCCACTGCCGGTGCTGGCAAGGGCACCTGGCTCCAAACTGCTTGACAGCAATGCACACAAGGGCCTGTCCTGCTCCTGAGGTCTCTGTAGCTTGTGCTCCTCTTGGGTGGGTCACCTAGCACGGAGAGCACAGCCCCAGCGGGAGGAGGAGTTGTGCCCACGGCGTATAGCCAGGGCCTGTTTGCACTATCGGCAAGTGCTGGAGCTGGGGAGAGACACTGGTGTCTCTGTGGCCTTGGGGGAGGGAGAGCGAAAGGGTGTGCGTGTGTGTGTGTGTGTGTCTGCCTGTCTGTCTGTGTGTATGTGTCTGTCTGAATGTCTGTACATGTGTTTGTGGGTGCGTGTGTGTGTCTCTGCATGTCTGTGTGTGTGAGCAAGTGTGTATGTGCAAGTGTGTGTGTCTGTCTGTGTGTGAGTGTGTGCGTGTCTGCGTGTGTGTGAGAGAGTTGCATGTGTGTATGTGTGGTCTTGCCCCTCCCGACCCACACCTGGGTCTCCCTAACCAGTTTTGGATGACAGGTTGCTGGGATTTTTGTTCCAGGCGGTGTATTGGCCCCAGCCTGTATCTCTCCACCCAGCAGCAGCAGCGTTTGCTGCCTGTAGACTAGAACGACCCTTTTCAAGTGTGTGATTCCACCCGGGACCAGCAGGGCCAGGCCCGTTATAAAACCAGCACATGGGCTGACCCCACGCTTGCGGGACGCTCTGTCACCTGGGTTGAAAGCCCTTGTGGAGGCTCCCTCCCTTGGCGACCCCCAGCAGTCGGGGCTCTGTGGCTAATTCCAGCCCCTGGGGTTGGGGGCTGGGAGAAAGCCCAGAGGTCTTTGGGAGGCAGCCAATCAGAATGCCCTCTGCTCGCCTCTAGGTACCAGAGATGCCATCGGCAGCCATGGCAGGCGTGTTGAACCTTGAACTTGTGCCCTGCAGGCCCGTGACAGTGGAGCTGCCTGAGGGTCCTCTGTGATAGAGCCAATATATTTCCATCGCGTCAGGGTAACATTGACTCTGAGCTGGGATTTTAAGCAGGCTTGCTGGGAGTGTGGTGAGGACGATCTGCAGCTCCCTTTCCCGGTACCCTGCACTGGGTCCTATTGCATTAGTCCCCAACACCCAGTGGCTGCTGGTCTGGCCCAGGAGCCCTCCTGCTGCCATTCCCAAGGTGGCCGTGTTTCCATTCTCCCTCACAGCATGTTCTCTGCCGGTGCCGCTATCTGATCCCAAAGCCTGCAGCTCGGAAGCTTGGGCGTTGGCCGCATACAAAGCCACGCTCCAGCAGCATGCCGGCTTCAGGGGGCTTTCCGTCTTCTCCGGCTTCTTTTCTATCTTTTGTTCGGGGGAACATGTTCCTTAAAGCTCCTGGCTTCCCTCGAAGCCATAATCGGTTGAGCTGCTGCTCCATCGCTGTGCTGGGGGCAAAGTAACACAGCCTGGCTGCCTTGGGGACCTGCTCGTTCATGCCACGGGAGACTCAGCAGCCCGGGCACCTTTCCATATGGCTTGTTGGAAGGCACAGGTGCATTCAGGGCCTCCTCAGCTGCATGTCGTTATCCAGCCGCTGCTGTGGAGCGCTGGTGATTAGAAATGTCGGGGCTTCTGGGAGGATCCACTGCATTGTCCCTCTTCTCTGTGTGGGTCAGGACAGCCCCATGCTCTGGGTGCTGGGGCACGCTGAGAGCTACGTGGACAGGAGGATACCCTGTGTCTGACACCTGCTGACGGGAGGGAGCCAGAGGGCAGCCCTAGGGAGCTATCGGGTCAGTATCCATGAGTAGCTCCTCACTGTCTGACCCACTGCTTTAACTGCTCCAGAGCGCCAGGCGTGGGCCCCCACGGGCCCGGTGTTCTGGCGGGAGGGTGAATTGAGCCCACAGGGCAGACAGACAATGCAGCGGGGTACCTGGGGTGGAGGGCCCCATGGGGAAGGGGAGCAGAGTGGGTTCTGCCTGGTTGGTTGTTCTTTCCCTGTCATCGGACACCAGCCATTGCTGGGACTGACTTTCCCACGAGAGCAGCCTTTGCATCGCCCGGTTAGCACTACCTTTGCCAGGCCAGGTGGGATGCGAGTCTGGGGACTGACTGACACTGGAGTGTCACAGGGCCATAGGCGCCGACTTCCCCTCTGCCCAGTGGGTACTCGACCCCCCGCCGCCCCTGGCCCCGCCCTTGCCCCTCCTCTTCCCGCCCATGCACTGCCCTCGCCCCACCCCCATTCCACCCCTTCCCCAAAGTCCCTGCCCCTGCCCTTCTCTTCTCCGCCTCCGGAGGGGAGGTGCGGGGACGCAGCACGCTCACGGGGGAGCTTGGCTGATGGTGGGTACGGAGCAAAGTCGGCGCCTATGCACAGGGCGATGCAGGGTGAGGAGAACCCCAGCCAGGCCAGGGCCTGAAACTTTCTGCACTTTGATGCGCTCTAAAGCGCCACAAGGGACCCAACCTCTCCCTGGCTTTTATTGCTCTTTCCTGATGCCTCATCTTAGATTTTCCTTCTTCCTCATCTTCTGTAGTTCCTCCTTGGAGTATAATGCTTATTGTAGCCATAAGGCCGCTGAGAGCTGCTAACAAATGTAAGATGCAAACATTGGGGCTGCAGAAGGGTATAATTTAATCTAAGCTGCCATCGTACCTTTGCCAAGTCATTGCTGTAAATGCTGGTAAGAGCAGAATGTAATAACACCGAGATACACAAGAGCCACCATGCCCGATAATACGTTATTGCTGAAATCAGAGGTTTTACAGCATCCCCTCTGAACTAGAACAGTGAGTTTATCCCTTGCTGGCTATGGGTACAGCGTCTCCCCTAACTAGGGGGGTGTCTGAGGCACAGCGCACGCACGCCCTGCTCCTTTTTCAATGAAAAAATGCCATTTTGTCAAACTTGCAGCTGTTCACAAAACGGCATGCTAACGAGAGCAAATGTGCTTAGCAGCCATCATGGACACTGCCCCAGTGCACGTGGGTCCCATGTGCCGTGCGCAGTGGGTTGGGGCCTTTGTAGCTTCATGGGAGGGGTGGGCAGGTGCTGGGTGAGCGCTGCCTGTGAGAGGCGGGACGGAGTCAGCAGAGACCTAAGGACAGTGCTAGGCACAGCGGGGGCATGGGGGGGGTCTCCCCTCTCTCCCCACCTGCTCTCTCTGACTGGGGCTGGGATTTGAATACGCCTCAGAAATTAATTTTATACAGCACTAGTGGACTTCACAAAGCTCCTCCCAAACTAATGATGAGGTTGTTTCCATAGTAACTAATGGGGAGGCTGAGATAGATTAAAATGACAACAAGCACACTGCTGAGATAGAGCCCCGGCTGGGCTGATCCCGGGCGTGTAGCCATCAGTGGGGTGCTGGCCTCGGGGGTGGAGCTGCAAGCTGCCATCGCTGCCCGTCACGCTGCAGCCTGCCCCATCCCAGGGCGAGGCAGCCCTCGAGTGGGGAGTGTCCCTGGGAGAGGGGCTGGCACCACGATGGGCCCCGGGGGTCACAATGCCAAGTGGTTTGCTGTCCCTTTGGCCGGCAGTCCATGATCGAGCCCCACTTTGTGGCCTCTGGGGTGGTGGAGAAATTGTGCTGCGTCTCCGGGGCCATCATGAAAAGTGCAGCCGCCCAGGGCAAAGTTACTCGTTAGGTTTTTAATTCAACGAGCCCCCTTCCGGTCTGACTAAATGTCACAAACTTCTCCCTGCTGAGCTGGAATCTCCTGGTGACTTGTGGGGTTTGTCCTTTCACGTTGCACGGCCTCCCTGTGTAACGACAGACGGTGAATGCCCCGCAATGCTCTGCTGCGTTGGGCAGCACTCTCCTGGCTGTCTCTGGTCAGACACATTTTTCTCCTTTTTTGGGTTGAATCTTTTTGTTCCAAATGTACAGAGCTAAATGCAAGGATTGCTGGTCTCCTAGTACACTAGTATTTCCTCTGTAGCTGCACCCCAGAATAGCAAGACAGGCAGGAAACCAGCTGGTAATGAATGCGACAGTGAAATGTGAGCAGAAATGGGCTAGCAGGACCTGGAACTCCGCTGCAGGGGGCAGGACGCTGCTGTCTCTGTAGGGATTTAACCCTGGCACTTCACACAGCAGGATAAACTGGACGTGGGCACAAGAGCCGTCGTGGAGGCTGCAGGAGGTGGGTGTCTGTTGGAGCTGAACGCTGGAGCGCCGCCCACACAGCTAGTGTGTCGCCGTCGCAGCAGGAGCCTCGCACCCATTGCAATGGCCAGTCCCCGCTAGACTTGCCTGGTGCTTTCCCACCTGTGCCCTGCGCGCACGTTGCAGCACCTGCGCCTTGCAGGTGTGTTTGACGGCTGTAGCAAGCCTGCTTCCTCCTGCCAGCCCGCGTTAGCAGCACAGTCACTTAACGAAATCACGGACAGAATCATTGGGCTGGGGTTAATCAACATTCATTCATGTTTCCAAGTTTAAATGGAGCATTTGTTTAATTATGTGTAAGTAGCAATACATTCTGGCCATTATCTAAATCACTATTTTATTTCCTGGATGTGGTTTCATAATGCTGGGTTTGTGCTCCAGCCTCTGCATCATTAACAGAGAAGAGTTAATGAATATAAAAGCGTAAAGGCTAATTACATTTTAATTTACAATCATGGTCTCATTTTGGGACCACATGAAATCTGTTTTGAAAACAATTTAAAAAAAAAAGCCCAGCTCAGGCCTGGTAAATGGAAGGCTCCCGCCGCAAAGTGAGCCGTGAGCTAGCCAAGGGGCCGCGCTGCATCCCAGCCGCCCTTGGCAACAGATGGTCCACAAGGATGGACACGGCCCATCTCTCCCCTCTGCCACAGGGGAGTCGCTAAGGTCTCCTGCATTTTTCCAGAGCCTCCACTCCGGCCCTGTGGCTGGGGAATTGCTGCCTCACAGCGCAGACCTGGCCATCACAGTGAACGCTACATGGTGCTGGTGACCGCCTGGGAGAATCCTCTGTTCAGGTCCATCACCGTGGTCTGGGCCCCTGGCATCCTGCCCTGGGCTCAGCACAGCCAGGAGGGGCTGTCGGTTCTAAACAGTTTATACAACACAGCAAACTGGCCTGCGGTCCCGACAGCAGCACCTAGCGCTTTGCAGGCATCCGATCTCGTAGCGCTGCAACTTGGCGCCGTTTTGTCAGCCCCATGAGAGCAGAGTGTAGGAAAATGGGACCGTTCAGGGGGCCATCTCCCTTCCCCAAGTGTTTGCACCCTGCTTTGGCGAACCCCCCCCGTATAGACAGGAGTAGAGCTGTGGGGATCTGCTCTCCTGGCTGGCGTCTCTGAAGTGCAGCATACCTGGGAGCGTACGGGGACGAGCCCAGGTAACATTCTCCCGCGGGAGGTTACAAACCAAGCGGCTGTTCAGGAGGGCGGTGACCCCCTCGGGGGTCAGACACCGCTCAGACTGGCCTGGCAGTGCTGGGAGCGGTGAACGGGAGCCTGCGCAGAGCACAGGGAGCCTACAGGTCACCTGAAGGAGACAAAGATTTATAGGGTTGCAGATGTCGAAAGCAAAATCCAGCAGGACTGCTGACTTAAGCACTCTGCAATATATACAATTACTGGAGCTATAATGGCATGCTTTCCAACGAATGGGGCTTATTCAGGAGTAGATACCGATGCCCAGTTATTCTGGGTGATGGTATCTGAAATCGAAGCTCTCAGCAGAGGAGGCGATAGATAGTGGTTTCAGATCCCATTTTTGTAATGACATCTGCAGAGGGAGAATGTGTGTTTGGGGTGGGGGGTGGGGGTGACTGTGCAGTAGAAATTTGATCATCTAAAATACAGTCTTTGGAAGCCCAGATTTGCTTCCTGTGGGATGGGATATGGCAGAGTTTACAGGTCTGGCAGCAACTGTTCATGGCTGAGAGATTGTAGCAAAGGAACCGAAGGAGTTTTGTGTGTGAACGGGTGTAACCTGGAGCCAGAGCCAGACTGCTGTGTACTGTTGTATGCCCCAAGTGCATTGTTCTCCGGTCTGTCGCTGACTCCCACAGGCTCGGGCCAGGCCTAGAGCTTTCGGGTTGCTGGCGAAGTTTCCTCCCTTGTACACAGCAGGAGTCCCAGAGGAGTCAGGAGGCGTTCTCATGGCAGGAGGTGAATGCAGTGATAACTGTGTGTCCCATCAATGGGCTGGGTGGTTACAGGTCCCAGTTGATTCAGCTCAGCTGCTGAATGGTTGGGTGCGGGCAAAGGCAGGTGTCTAGGAGAGAAAAGCTCTTCACATGTGCATGCAGGTCTGGGCCCTTTCTACCAGGCTGTCTCCAGAGCCTTGTCCTTTCCAGCTGCAAAACTCAAGCCTAAGGAGTCCTTGTGCCAGGACTTGGTGTCCTTCCGCCGGTGCAGCCAGGCATAGGTGGAGAGTTGGCATCGGTGGAGGAAGTCCTTGCTGGTAAGACAGCGCCATCTATCCCATACAAAGAGGGAGGCCTCTGGCACTCCGGGCAGGGCTCCGATGCGGCATTTGAACTGGTGTTTGAAGACACACGCACCCTTTTGTTGGGGAATCTTTCAAGTGCGCTGTTGCCTCTCCCTGCGGTGTCCCTGGGCTGGGAGAGGCGTGTTGTCCGGGGACGGATCCATGGCTGTGTTTACACACCTGTGGTCTGGCCCCCACCAATGTGGCAGGAATAGATTGTGCGTGTATATTCAGAAGGGAATAGAAACGACAATGCTCCTGCATTTCCCCCCTCAGGGGGCAGCCAGGGTCACTCATTATGGACAGCTTGTGGCGAAAGGGGAGTTGCTTCTGCTTTGGGAGGTTTCCCCAGAGCCTGTGTGCTGGGGATGGGGGAGGCGTAACGCTGGGGACAGGTAGTAATAGGCTGGGAGATTCTATGGGGGGCTGATGGCAGATTGTGTGCAGGGGCACCGATGGCTTGGTGAAGCGGCCGTGGGAGAGAAAAGCCCTTCCGTGGTGTTTGCAGAGACTTGTCCTGTATGGTGCCCTCAGGAGAGATGGCTGGAGCAGGGTTATGTGGCCAGGTAGCACCCACCAAAAGTGCGTCTGCGTGTAACTTGGAGAGTGAAGAGCTGCAGTCTAGCGAGCCCTGGGGAACAGACTTGGGGAGCAATCCCTGGCCCATGGGGCGAGATGGACGCTAACCGTTTATCAGTCTCTGTGACTAATCTCCCACTCGGAGTAGCGCCTCCCAAAGGCCAGGTGGCTTATCCTGATCTGTTCCCTGAAGAGTTTGGCAGGATGTTGTATTCCACGCGGTAGGAGTAAGCGCTCTCTGTGCAGCAATGGCTGCAAAGCTTCGGTTACATGCCATCTCTGCCCTGGGGGGGCATAAGGGAGTGGCCCCCCAAGTCCCTCTGCTCATCTACCAGCCCCTGTGCAAGAGGAGCACATTGCAGGGGATCTGTTCCCTTCTCCCTCGTGCGAGCGCTATGCAAGGTAGCAATTGGCCATTTCTCAGCAGCTGGTCCTTCCCTGATTTGGAAGCCAGTCGGCGATGCTGTCCCCAGACAGGCTGCGGCCTGGCCTGAGTGCATCGGAGCCCCGGAGCTGCAGAGCCATCAGCGTGCTTGGCTCTGCTCCACAGGGTCTCTCAGGGAAGGGTCTCTCCAGGAATGGTGCCTGGTGTGGTGGGTAACTCAGACAGTGGGTGTGAGAGGACCTTGGGGTTCAGCCCCCGTGGTGGTGAGTGCTGTTTACACAGGTTGCAGGTATAAATCAACTGATTCATCGTGTCTCGCTGGTGTATAACATGGGAGAATGCAACACACCAGCTCCGCATGGAGCCAGAGGGCACATTCTGGCCTTTGATGCAGTGTCGCTCCCAGCAGGTTGGGTGCGTGTGGGAGGGACAGGGCAGCGGTCTCGAGAGATGGTCAGTGTTGCATAAAAACATAAGAACATAAGAAAGGCCATACCGGGTCAGACCAAAGGTCCATCTAGCCCAGTATCCTGTCTACCGACAGTGGCCAATGCCAGGTGCCCCAGAGGGAGTGAACCTAACAGGCAATGATCAAGTGATCTCTCTCCTGCCATCCATCTCCATCCTCTGACAGAGGCTAGGGACACCATTCCTTACCCGTCCTGGCTAATAGCCATTAATGTACTTAACCACTATGAATTTATCCAGTTCTCTTTTAAACTCTGTTATAGTCCTAGCCTTCACAACCTCCTCAGGCAAGGAGTTCCACAAGTTGATTGTGCGCTGCGTGAAGAAGAACTTCCTTTTATTTGTTTTAAACCTGCTGCCTATTAATTTCATTTGGTGACCCCTAGTTCTTGTATTATGGGAATAAGTAAATAACTTTTCCTTATCCACTTTCTCCACATCACTCATGATTTTATATACCTCTATCATACCCCCCCTTAGTCTCCTCTTTTCCAAGCTGAAAAGTCCTAGTCTCTTTAATCTCTCCTCATATGGGACCCGTTCCAAACCCTTAATCATTGTAGTTGCCCTTTTCTGAACCTTTTCTAGTGCCAGTATAACGGGTGTTGCCGACCTGTGTGACTTAAACAGCAGCTCTTGTGAGACTCCTGATAGTCTTAAAGCCCCAGCACCTGCAGCCAGGTGATTATTTGTGAATCTCAGCTTTCATTTCACCCAGCAGTGAGCGTCAGGCCCTCCGGGCGGCAGAGAAAAGCTGGGAAACGTGCCCTGCTTGCCCCCTTGTGGCTCAGAGAGCAGAGGAGGGAAAACGAGCCCGACATTTATTATCTGTAAAGGACTCTCGTGTGCGGCGCCATGATTTTGGGGGCTCAGACCCAGGGTTTTGGAGCAGTTGGGGTTGGCCGTTGGACAGAGCTGTAGTTTGCTCACTAGCCAATGGGGACAGAGGAACAGGTTAAACTGCAAGAGGAACGAGCCAGGTTAAATGCTGGCGCGAGTCTCCGGACTGAGCTGCCGGAGGGGCTGTGCAGTCCCCATCACCAAAGGAGGGTCCTGGCTGAGGCTGGATCCCGTCTCTGAGGGTAGCTCAGGGCTAATGACTCTGTACCGCCCCCGGCAGGACTGGGCTGCGTAACTCACGAGAGGTGCCCGTCAGAGCAAAGGGTGTTTCTGCTGGGCATTTAACTGGCACGCAGGCAAAGGGAGAGATTCAGGGCAAGGGATCCCATTCCCAGCAAGACCAGGTAGTTTGCACTCGTACCTATCTTCAGAAAGCCGCCATATTTCCAGTCTGGCACGGAGCTGCATGTGGACTCAGGCTTGGGCTTCATTAGTTTATGCAGCTTCCCGCTGTCATTGAATTCATTTCAATGACACAACTGCTGCCGAGCATGGACGCCTTCCTACAGGAGAGGGTCCAGCTCCGCCAGAGGTTCTGGGCTGGAGGCAGGAATCACTCGGTGCGGTGAGATTCTCAGGCCTGTGTTCTCGTAGAATCATAGAAGATCAGGGTTGGAAGGGACCTCAGGAGGTATCTAGTCCAACCCCCTGCTCAAAGCAGGACCAACCCCAGCTAATTCATCCCATGCCATAGGTGAGACTAGATGGTCACCATGCTCCCTTCCGGCCTTAACAAAGTGCTAGCCCCTGCCAAACCAGAGCCTTCCTTCCTCATAGAAACAGCGGTTCCCTTCCACCGGTTACCTTGTCACTCGCTAGCTGTTACTCGGCTGTTGAGAACGGGCTGGGGAGGGGAGGAAAGGCCCATTTGGTTGTAACAATACCGTGTGGTTGGTTAGTTTACTGTCCTCACTCTGTATGAACATGCGCCCATCGATGTGCTCTAGCCCCTAGATGGCACTAGTGAGCTATCTTTTAAACCTCTTTGCACATTGAATTTGATATTTGATTTATAGGTCGAGTTACTGTGTGTAACATGGCCGTAGACAACAATACCGCCCTATCTGTTTCTGTGCTCAGATGCCTGGGCGGTGTGTGTAATTATCCTGTTTATCTGCATGGTCAAAACTGCGGACAAAAGCCACCACTTCGAAGGGTAAATTAAACAGCCACCAACTTCCAGAAGTTCCTTCAAACACCAATAACCCTCAGCTCCTTTCGAGCAAAAATAAAAACAGAGGAAAAACTTTCCAGTCACCCAGCTGCCCAGCCAGCCAGAGAGAGCTCAGCCCTGAGACACCACTGAGCGCGCTGGACATGACGAGATAGTTAATGGCAGCCGGATGTTCCGACTGTGATTTTTTTCTGTACTGTGTAGTGCCCAGGTCCCCGCTGGGCTTGGGGGCTTGGTGGTGCTAGGCGCTGCACGGCCACATATGAAGACAGGATCCCAGTGGCTCTGTCTGCCCTGCTAGGAGGATTTTTTTTTTAGCCCCTTGAACATCCATCTGCTCTCTCCAGCAGAGCCATTTGTTTTCTTGCCCTGCCCAGTAACTCTGTGGAACCCAAAGTGTGCAGCGTCTAGCCGCAGCAGCCTTGGCTGGTAGGTCCCATGTCCAGAGGGAATGGTGGGGTTTAGCCCACGCAGTTTCGGATGGGGTGGGATCTGTTGAAGCTGGGTTTTTTTTGCTGGATCTGTTTCTTCCTGCCCGAAGAAGGTTATGCCCACATGAATCTACATTTACCCTGAATTGTCTTCACACAGCATGTTGCTCCCCAGAGGCACCTGCGCATACACACAACAAACCAGCGCAAATGGGCTCATGGCAAAATAGTCAATTCCTGACAGAGAACAGAAAATCAATGTTCACTGGTTCTACTCATGATTGTTCTTGGACTGGGAATGTAATTACTTCCCTTTGATCACGATGTATCCCCTCTCTCTTTACCACCTTCACTTTGCCTTTGTGGAGTGAGCGGTCTAGGTTGATGTTCTGAGAGGAGAGGTGTGCGCAGGGCTGGCTGCATGGACCCAACTGGAGAGGTGCAGTTTGCATTCTGAATTCTGCCTAGGGTGACCAGATGTCCCAATTTTATAGAGACAGTCCCGATTTTTGGGTCTTTTTCTTATATAGGCTCCTATTACCCCCCACCCCACTGTCCTGTTTTTTCACACTTGCTGTCTGGTCACCCTAATTCTGCCTGGTAGGATGGTGGGGGGTGAGGAGGAGGTGTCTCTTGCCCCATGGAGAGAAGATAACATGCTGATCGAACTCCCTTTGTCCCTCTTGTGCTGTAACATGGGTGGATGCGGGCTGGAAGCGGCTCGGTGCTTCGCATCTTCCCAGGCTGCAGCTGATAAGTGGCATCCCTGTGATTCCTGGCCACTGTCTGTGCACGTAGGGACAGGACAGCCTGCCATGCCCGCAGATCCGGGGCATGCGCTGAAGGGCTGGCTTGAGAAGATTCTCTCCACGGGGCAGCCTGGCCGTTGGGTGCAGCTGGAGATTCCTGAGGCCTGGGTGATGCTGAGAGCTGCTTGGTTGGGGTTGTTTACTGAACTGGCTGAAGAAGCCTCTGCCTGAATCCTCTTTACCAGTTTGGGGGACAAATGGCAGGCGGTGCTGACTCATCCGTCCCTTCAGCCCCTCTCCCCCTGGGACTTGCTGGGGCTGTGTCGTCTGCCTGGCATAGTGTGACCAGATGTCCCGATTTTATAGGGACAGTCCCAATATCTGGGGCTTTTTCTTATATAGGCTCCTACTACCCCTCACCCCCCTGTCCCGATTGTTCGCACTTGCTGTCTGGTCACCCTAGCCTGGCTGCAGATTTAGAAGGTGCTTTGACAGCTTGTTCCTTCGTGGTTAGATTTTCCAGCACTCTCAAGCCCCCCTAACATTCGCTGAGCGCAATGGGCCCCAGCCCCCTGAGAGAGCGGGGATCTGGCTGAGGTTCAGGAACGTTCCCTCGTAATTCAGCATAAGCGGAGTTTTCGTTTGTTGACATTTAAAATATTATAACAGCTGGTCCTGCGTTAGCCCAAACAGTCCTGTCGGTGAGTGCATCAATCACAGCCAGGCCTGTAACTCTTCCTGCAAACGCCAGGTAAACACATCTCCTCCTCCCCTGCTAACTGCCCCCAGGACACCGCAGAATATTGCACGGCTCTTAGATCTGTCACCAGGCTACCTAGCACCTACTTTTAAATCAATCCTCGTCCTGCCCGCTCTGACCCGGCTGCTCCTCTCTCTCCAAGGGCGCTTCCTGCTCAGAACTGATACATACAATCACCTCTCTCCTCCGACCAACCATTGTTAACCCTTGGGCTGCTGGGTTCAGCACCGGGCTGGCTGGGAGTTCAAAGCAGCCCCAGGAGGCATGTGGGAGATCCGGCAGCCTAGCAGGTAGGTACGTGGTACCAGGGCAGTCAGTGGGTGTGCAGACACGACGGCGGGTGGCAGAGGAACCCGTAGAATGGACGATGGCATCTGATGTGATCCTGGCAAGTGCAGCGTCTGCCCCCGGGGTCCTGCGCGCATCAGGACCAGCTTTGCCTCACAGGCCTCTGGTGTCAGGAGCTGCACAGGGGCTTCTGTCTGCTGCCTTTACTCTCCGTCCATCACCCTGCCTGTGGCTGGGAGACTTGACGAGCAGAGCCCTGGGGCGGCTGGGCAGTGGCTGAGCCTGTCCGCTGCCCCTCTCCCAGCTCCTGCCGGTTCAGAGGAGGCAGAAAGGGGCGCTGACTCGGGGAGCCTGCAGGCCCAGGTCAGATCCGTCCATGGCGGCCAGGCCAGTCATGGAGCCAGAGCCAGTGCCTGCCGGTGAAGCCGGCTGCTGCTGTCCCCGACCTGGCTCCAGGTGGCTGGTGGCCGGGATGGTAGAGCTGAAGTGCTGGCTCGGGTGTGCCTAGCGTGCAGCGGGAGAGCGGGGTGAGCCTGGGCCGCAGGATGCCTGGGCCGGGTTAATCCTGCGGTGGCAGAGTGAATGTCTGTTTGCATTGGCTTGATTGTTCTGATTCCCTTGCAAAGGAAATAAACCCCGGCCCTCACCCCACCAGCCCGGAGTGAGTGAGCCGCTCGCGCTTTCTGCTGGGCTGCCTGCCTGCAGCGGAAATAAATCTCCCAGAGAAAACCACTTTGCTCACACAATTTCAGTCCAGCGGGGCACAGGGGCATCACTCACTTCTTGTTTTATTTAGCTGATAATCTTTTATTGGACCAGTAGAGGCTTCCGGCAGCACAGCGTCGTTAAAGGGCTGTCACAAGCCGCAGAGCTAGAACTCGCCCAGGCCATCCCAGCCACGAGCCCGGCCAGGCAAACCGATATTTCTGCCCCCTCCCGCTTCCAGGCAATGACTGATGCCACGGGAGGTAAATCTTCCTCGCAAGGCTGAGCCCAGGTAGCGCGTGGCTTGGCAACGCGACCGCAGTGCCGCTGAACGCGGGCAATACCACGGCTTCTCATGCCGCTGCCTTCGTTCTTTGCACATTTCCCGATCCCGCGTGCAAAGCAAGGCAGCTCGTGGGCATGTGCTCTCTCGCTCGGGGGCTGGTTTTAAGGACCCACAAAGCAAGGGGAGCAGCTCTCGAGGAAAGAAGAGCCGGCAATGGCAGGCTCTGAGCAGGCCAGGACTTGGGGGCAGGTCTTTCTCTCTGGCTGAGGCTCACTTTGCCTTTTAACACTGAGCCCTGCGAGCAGGGTGAGGGGGGCTGTTGACTCCGACAGAGAAGCTGCAGTCTGGTTGGTTTTGTTTCCCCCACCTGCACAGAGTTAAATGACTGGCCGTGTCCTCCGGCACGCAGGTGTATCTGAAGGTGGCTCCACGGCCATCTGTTCAGGCTGGATTTCAAACATCAGCACTCGCCAGGGCCCCGAGAGACCCAGTTCAGCGTGTTCTGCAAACGCGGTTCCCCATTATGAATGTGCTGCGCCTGAGAAGGAAGACGGACTCCCTGGGGTCTGGCTCTGACCGGCCTCCAGCCTGAGAGACGGCTTCTCCTTCTGCCTGCGCTCCCTCCCCTGCGTCCTTAGCGTCCGAGCCAGGCTGGGCAGGTCGCAGCCCCTCCCCCCTGGGTTTGGGTACTGGTGTCAGCGGGAGCTGGGGCGGCTCAGCACCTCTGGATTCCACCTCTTGGTTATTTCAGGTGTAAATTGAACAGGGTACTCCCCTCCCATGGCTAATTCCTGTCAGAGCTGGGGGATGGGAAAGCCTCTGCCTGGGAGAGGCGAGACTTTAAAACTCTGTTTCTAAAATGTCCCTCTCCTGCAAGTGCCAGGGTGGGCAGAGAAGGGAGCCCCAGGCTTCCTCCTCTGCCAGCTGCGGATTCTCCCTTCCTTGCCTTTTTCTCCTGAGCAAACGTTTATTCTGCTCTGTGTGCAGCAGCTCAGCTGAGGGAAGCCGGGCCCAGAGCGGTGCCGGTGACTTCTCGGGGTCACCATTCTGGCTACGGGATGGACATTTGGAGGCAGAGGAAGTTGCACAGTAGCTTGTTTTGAAGCCCAAGAATCAGAACTGTGTTGAATGGTTCCCAGGCAAGGTCACCGAGGGGGAAACGCTGAGGTCAGTCAGGAAACCGTTGGGTGGCGTCCCTGGGCACGGAAGCGCTCGAGAAAGGAGTCTGTTCCCGGGACTTGGTGCCAGGAATGGACGTGGCTGCTGTTCTGTGGGCCCGCCTGCCGCCTGCACAGAGGTCAGGCAGGAGTGTGAATGTAACTAGAACAGCCCTCCTGGTTGTGTTTCTAAACCCAAATCTCCTGCTCCTGAGACCTGAGTAGCCCTTTGGCTTCTATTTTGACAATCACAATCCTCACCTACCTCCGGGGCTGGTTCCAGGGCACCAAGGGCTGGAGGCTTCGTTTGCCCAGAGGTACAGGCAGGAGCATTATCAGCAGCTCTGAAAGCTCCAGCAGTCGGCTCATGTTCCTGTTTGTCTCCCTCCCAGCCTCCTGCCTGCCTGTGGTCCCAGACTGGAACCTTCAAGACTCTCTTCGACAGTCTTGTCATCCGGCTTGTCCCCAAATGACAAGGCCGTGTCACTATTGAACACATCTCGCGGTGTGAGCACCAGCAATCGCCAGTGGAAAGGGTTCGCAGCTGGGTTAGATGCACTCAGCACTAACGAGGAGCTGCACAAGAGCAACTTCACCCACGACACCCAGGACCTGATTCTCCCTGGCACGGCCTGGGGGGAGTCGGTCACACCAGTGCATGGTGGGTGTAAAAGTTCCACTCTGCTGGGGGTTGGGGGTGTCTTATCCCCACTCTGCACAGCATGCAGGGCCCTGGAGAACTGGAGTCACAGTCCCCATTGCTCTCTACAGATGGTGATCCTGAGTTGTGTGCGCGCAGACTCAGAACAGGCGTGAATGGGTGTCATTCCACTGGGTCCTTCTGTGCTGTCTTTGATCGCCATAGATAGAGGTTTATCTCATGTTGCACATGCCTGGTTCCCCCTGGGGCTTGGGATGTGTCTGCACTGATAGATTGTCAGTACAATTCCCTCTAAATCTTAATTGCATTTTATTTACTGCTATATTGTGCATTTTCTCATCGGTGTGGTCGGGGTCTGGGCAGTGTCTGGTTTTCACGTACATATAAACTCTATTGCTGTTGTATCCCGTAGAACGCCAGCCCCTGTCTATCAGGTGGAGTCAGTGGTGTCACATGGGAGCTTTAGAGATGTTTGCAGCAGTACTTTATAAAGTGATTTCAGTGCTTAACCTCTGGGCCCCAGCCACTCCTTGGCATTAAAACCAATGTGGTAATGAAATTCCAAAATAACTCTCCTCAACAACTTTCATTAAATGGCACTTTTAAAAACGTGCCCAGTAAAAATTGGCCTTGGTGATTTAGGCTGGGAATTTCCAAGTAGTCGGAGGGATTTAGGTGCCCAATTCTCTGAATTCAGGTGCTCAGCGCCCTGAGAATCTGCTGGAAATCCCCGCCGTATTTTAAACCCCACCAGACTGGTGGCGAAAGCTTGTCACACCCTTTGCTGTGCTCCCAGCTCCCCTGGTTCCTGGAGGAGTCGTGCGGGGGCTGGTCGTTAGGAGTAAGAGCCTAACGGCCCTGCCCCTTCCCCCCACGCTGACACACTAGACCCCACAAGGCTCATCAGGACTCACATGATGCTGAAACTGCTTTTCTGCTGCATGTTTTTGTGTGAGTTGGCAGCCGTGGTACCGTGTCCAGAAATACCCGACCTACATTTCCATATGCAGCCTGCTCACCAGTGTGTCGGATCTGCCCTGAATGCCATCCTGCCCTTGTGCACAGGTCAGAGCTGTGCTCCCTGCTGAAATCAGCCTGCACTGCACCAGGTAACCAGTCCTTCCGTTGTTCCTCACAGCCTTGGTAACCATGCCTTCCCTCTACTTCCCCCAGGCTAACCCACCCTGCCTGCTGTCCACTGCGCAGAACATTAATAATTCCTGTGCCAGCCGGGTGAGCGCAGCCCCTTCCCATTGGCTGAGGTTGTTCGTAGCAGCAGCTGAATTCATTAGAAGTACTGATGATCTCAAGTGATGCAGAACAGCACCTGCATGGGCAGCCTGTCAGGCAAGAAGGGCGAGGAACATACACCAGCTGCTTTGGGAGCCTCAAGAATCGGACATATTTTTTCTCTTCGGTGGTATCTGCCGATAGCCCAGGCACTTTGTCTATTAAACCGAGCATTGAGTTTGCTGACGAGGTGTCTTCTCTGTCCTTTAATGTCAGCAGCTAACACAGGCAGCCTGACGTGGCGCTACTGTCATTTCCTTTGCGAGGTAAGAAACTTCAGCCAATTCGCCGTAGCCCTGGCAGGGGCAGGGCCTGTGCCATTCTGAACGTGCTGCGGAGGGTTGCTGGCCTACGTGAGCCTACTAAGGTCGTCTAGAGAAGAGGCCTAAAAACCCTGCTCTTGATGAATCATGGACCCCAGGCTGGGGGAACGTGCAACGTTTTGCAAGTGTCGGGCCAATGGTGCGTATGCAGCAAGAGTTAACCTGTAAGAGCCGGCTCCCAAGGATTGTCAGTGCTGCTCTGTCTTGTCCACTTGGGGCTAGGGTGACCAGATGTCCTGATATTTGGGGCTCTTTTTATATGGGCGCCTATTACCCCCGCACCCCCGTCCCGCTTTTTCACACTTGCTGTCTGGTCACCCTCCCTGGGTCAGCCCTGTGGCAGCGGCTGGCTCTGAGGTGCCTCTGCCCTGAGCATGATGGCAGAGTCCATCTCCAGAGTTCTTCGCAGCAGGGGCTGTTCATCTTCTCTTGGCCCCTCTTGACTTGCACTTATAGGTGGATTCCCCCCCGCACCCCCTCTCATCTCCATGCTGTCTTCCATGCAACCCTGGACACCTACTACCCCTCCGTGAGCAGCTCTCACACCTCATCCCTCCCCTTCTGCCACCATGTCTTTAAGCATCTCTCCTCGCTGCTCCCTTCAAACAAGTGCAAACACAATAGATCACGTGAAATGAAAAACAAATATAGTCCCGTGGGGACGCAGCCCTTGTCCTAAGCCTCTGGCTCAGCCACACTGCTGGGTGTTGTGTTCCACCCCCACCTTCCTCAGCTTTGCAGGGGGCTCTCGTGAGGCTGTTCTGGGAAACGACCCGGTGTTAGACTCTGCCCAGCACCCACCATGCCTCTGGGTCGTGCATCGTTCCAGGGGTGCTCTGCCCAGCACTCTGGCTAGGGGCAACTGGCAGATTTCCCTGGTGCTCTCAGGCCTCTCCCTGCAGTGGCAGGAAACCTCCTGCTCTGACGTGTCTTCACCTTGCCATGAATCTGCAGTTTACCTGTTAAATGTCTGCAGCACGCGTTCCCTGGATGGATTCGTGCCTGCTCCCAGTCAGAGAGCTGCACAAGGCTCCTAAACCACCACCTGGAAAGGTGAGTGCCTGTCACAGCCTTGGCCCCCAGCTCACCTGAGCAGCCAGGTGGGGCTCTTGGCAGAACTTAACCCCGCCCCCAACAAATCTCTAAATCTTCTCAAGTGACTCAGCAAGCGCATGGCAACCCCCTCTCTGCGCCTGCGGGCTGCAGCTGGGCAGAGCCCCCGGACGCTCTGCTACAGCTGGCTGGTCCCACCCTGGCTCACCTCCCTGGCACCAGCACCCGGCTGCGGCGCTCAAAGCCCACTCCTGTAAAAGATGCCGTTTCTGTTTGGCAGCGAATGCTGCAGCCTCCATCAAGAGACCAGCGGTTCACAGGGCATCTGGGAGATCTCCTGGCACCGGCTTTTGGGGGCCTTAGAAAGGGGGACGGCGAGACCGTGAAGCTTGTGCAAGGGACGTTGTGCAGGCTCCTGAATGCAGCTGTGACAATGAACAGCAGGACTCTGAGCCCCCCAGAACCTCTTCTAAAGGGACTGTGGGGCTTTCAAAGGGCCAGTAACAAAGGAGCTTGTCTACAGGAGCATGTGCTGTTATTGGGGCAGCTCCGGGTGGCGATGGTAGAGACGTGGGGGCCTGGTGTAGACAGGCTCCTGGGGTGTTAGTCACTATGTTGCCCACACGAGCCTGGAGCAAGGTGAGATGACACGGTTGCTAAAAGACCGGAGATTGGCTTACATTGGCACTCCCCCCTCACTGCCCCAGCGCAGCTGTCCCATGGGTAATGCAGGGCTGGGAGAGCCTCAGGGACTGACCCAGCCCCTTGGTGAGCATGGGATGAGCGAACTCGAGCAGACCCATAGGCCCCTCGCTGCTCTCGGAAGCAGAGAATGAAACACGAACCACTTCCCAGTTAACGACCTGTTGGGGAAAGCAGAGACTTTGCTTGTATTGGACACAATGTCTGACCTGAAAAAACCCAGCTCAACCTCTCGTGAATGTAGCGCAGGAACATGCTTGCAAATAGGATATGACAGCGTAACACGCAAATATGGTTACCAGCTGTCTGGGCTTCATGGGGCAGCACTGCTTTAGAAGGGAATGTCCCAGCCACAGATGCACTGGGGGAGATGGGGGGAGAGACTCGCAAGCACATGCAGAACAATGAGACTAGGATGAGCTATGCAAGGGTGTGAAAATGCCACCCCCTCACATACCCGTGCACACGGCCTCACAGATGCGTGCACACACAGAGACCTACAGAGGGACCCTTCCCCCACACCCCCCTTGTGCGCATTGGTTTTCCCTCACTCGTTTCTGTGAGGAGATGTATGATCAGTTTTTATCCTGCAAAGGAAGGGGGCTCTTGGGTGACTCTGGCAGCACATCTATGCTGGCCCCTGCACCCCCTGTTTTTCACATAATAATTACACTAAAAATGTCATGTTAAAGTCTCGGTTACTGGATCGTCTCTCTGATATCTGCATCACACTAATGCAGGGCCAAACCCCGCTGTCCTCACTCGGACTAAGCTCCCGTTGAAATCCACTAGAGTTCTGCAGGAGTTAGGACTTTAGGATTTGGCCCAAAGCCAATTTGGAGGAATGCACCAACTCTGGATCTCAATGGGAGTTTGCAACTGACTTATCTCCAGGGACCAGATTCTGGGAGCCTGCTGCCATCTCCTCACCCTGTCTGAGGCTGTTGCATTGGTGTCTCTGGGGGTATGAGGCAGGCTGTGCTTTCTTATCCAGGACAAAGCACTCAGTGTGTTCACAACTGCGCCGAGCAAGACAGTACTGTGCTGTGCACGCAGAGGGGGGCTTTTTCCACCCAGATTCTGGGCTTAGCCACGGCCATGACACGCGTCCAGTCCTTGGCCAAATGTCCCACCGAGTCTATTGGTTCCTCTTTCCAACCTGCAAGGACTCTTGCTATGCCTCACCCTTTGACCTCTGTGTGATTCAAATTCACGCGCCTCGAACCAGAGAGTCAGCCCTTTGCCACTGCAGGCCTTGCTCAGGCCTCAGTCTTTGGGACGTCTGATGGGTTGGCTGTCGTAGGCTTAGGCTGCAAGTCCGATTAACTTGCTGCACAGGGACTTTGGCGCTGGGCTGTTGCCACTTTGTTAGTTTAGCCTCTTGTCCTTTGTCCTGTCTACGTAGCTGGAGGCTGCACATGGAAACTCTCATTGCTCTGGGACATGGAACATCTGTAGAAGCTTGGCCCGCCCCATCTATGGATGCAGGTGCTGTAGCATGCGTGACCTGCCTTCGGTTGTTGGCAGCCATGAGTAGCCTTAGAGAGCTTTCTCTGCCCCATCATGCTCTTGGAGGGAACCCCAGGCAGCAAACACTCAGTGCCTGGGATGCTTACCTAGCAGCGGATCTCCCAGCTGGCTGGGAACGAGCCATTCTGTACAAGGCAGCTGGGCCTTGTCTTTCCTCTTTGCACAAGCCACCTTCTGTAAATCTAAATTAATCAGATTGCACAGCTATAGACGTAGGAACACGTCCTGTATCTTGTCTTTGTCGATCAATGCATTATATCATCCCATAAAACTGATTAAAAAGCAGAGCAGTTCATCTCACCGGGGTTTCATGTCTCAACATTATAAATTTCATATTATGGTTAATGATTGTCAGTAAAGACTGAGTACATGCAAGCTGATCAGTATTGTAGTTTGTAATTAATTATTGGAGCGTCGCTGCAAAGGACGCAGGAGAGGGGGTGGCTGCTGATTAGTAATTTATTATTTTTAAAACGCCAAAGGAGCAATTTGAAATTGAAAACAGTAAATTTCATTTGTTGTTTGAAGTTGACTTGTGGGGGTCCTGGGTGCAAAGCAGGACTGTCAATGTCTTCCCCAGGCTCCACGTTGCTATGCTCAGAGCAAGGGCCTGCGCCGAGCTCGAGCAGCTGAAGATCAGGATGAAATGTCAGCTGGGGGCAGGTTGCCCAATGTGGAGTTGTTGCACCTTCACTGAAGCAGCTGGTGCTGGCCACTGTCAGAGACAGGACACTGGGCTAGACAGGCCCTCGTCCGATCCAGTCTGTCGGTTCCTATGTTCTCAGGATAGTCTTGGACCCACAGCAGTAGAAAGACCCATAAGGGTGCCGTCCCTGTGGCCACCAAAGAAGCAGAGTGCGACAGCAAGATTGAACAGTGTGGTCTGTCTGGGCTACCCCCTGGAAAGGACACGCTCCCAGACTTCAGGCAGGGGGCGGCTGTGTGGGGTGACAGTAGCAGTGGAGATCCATGTCCGGGGGAGCAGGCGCTGCAGAGGCTGCCTGGCTTGGCTTTGTTCTCTCTACTCTTTCTGCTGTATTCCACCTCCACTTAAACTGGCTATCGCTCGCCCTCTGTCCCTGGGGTGGCCTGCCTGGCTGGGTCTCTGCCCTCTCTTTCAAGGTGTCTGGGCCTCCCCAGCCCCTTTGTCTGGGCACCAGGTGACTTCTCTGGGCTGGGCAGTTGTCTCTGAACAGTGTTGGGTTTCCCTAACTACGGCGTAGGAGACTGGGCAGCAGGACGCACTTGCTTGGTTCAGCAGCTGTGGAGGGGACGTCTGTGGGGTCTCTGCAGAGTCTTGGTTCAGGACTTCAGGCCTCCTAGAGCGAGGGGCTGCATCGGCCCTGGAAGCCTGCATGTTCTATAGGAGCGTCCACCTCATGGTTCTTCGGGCTGGCAGCTGGGAAAATGCCAAGCGTTAATCCTAGGCCTCTCACATCCCCCCTCCAGACACAGCTGATATCTGAGCATCCACACCATGGGCAGGGAGCCAAGGGCATCAGCTGGGGCCAGCATAGCCTTGCTGCAGCTCGCAGCCAGAACTGGAGGCAACTGTGCGGCCCGTCTTGAATGCTCAGGAACACAGCCCTCAACATGCAAGTGCGAAGGTGCTTTGAGCCTCAGCCCGTGTGAGTTCCCTGGCAGGAGGAGACAGGAGCTGGGCCGGTGGCTGCTGTAATGAACCCACTGTCTGCTTCTTGTGGAGAGTAATGTCCACAGCCAAATTCCCCTCGCTCGCAATGTGCCCAGCTCCATAAAAACCCATCCGCTCCGCTTGCTCGCCCTGCTCAGATACCTGCTAAGAGGGCAACGTTCAAGCTGGTTCATCAGAATGCGGATGCATTAGACAAGCAATATTGCAGGCAGTTAGCCCGGGATGATGGTTTGTGTTCAGAGAGTGCAAGCAAATAACAATAATAGTAAACGGCACTTCGTTTAAACTCTGACGTGGAAAACGCTTCCCAAATGTGCCCAGCAGCATGAAGTCCGCAGGGGGAGCTGTGAGGAGCTGTTGGAGACAGGAAGGTGTTTGGGATGGGAAATGCACACAGCCAGGTATGGTGTCCTCCTAGCAGAACGGCTGGGCATGCAGTAATTCCCTGACTGTAAGAACAAGGCTGTACAGCAAGACTCGGCTGGCCCTGCGCTCTCCTCGCTGCCCTGAGGAACCAAGGTAAGAACCTCTGTGTTGTGTAGGAGGAGCATTGCTGTTCAGTGGGGCCCTCTGGCTAGTCCCAGGGTGTGGGTGAGACTCGGGGGCCCCCAGCTCCCCAGCTGTACAGATAATACCCAGTGATTAGTGATCAGCCCTGACCTCGGGAACAACAGGTCAAACTGCCTGTGTGCTGTGGGAGCCTGGTCCCTCGCTGCAAGTCCGGTGGCTCCCATGCAGGCGATGGGAGCTGCCCTGGGGGAGTGGTGGGCAGATCTGGGCCAGAGGGTTGCAGCCAGACTGGCCCTGGGAGGAGAGGGGGCAGCGTGAGGCCATTTATTGTGCCCCCCATTATGAGAGACAAGCTGGGGCGGCTCCTTCAGGTGCTGGCTGTTAGTCCCAAGAGCGGAATGGGGTTGCTGCTGGTCCCCGCTTCCCCTGCGAGTGCCTGGCTCCCCTGAAGAGTTCGACCCTGATCATTAGCACTCAGGGAAACATCAGTGGTGTGCTGTTGGCTGAGTTAGTCCCCACCTCCCTCCTGCCCTAATACTCTGGTGAACTGGGCCGTGCACCGGAACTTCCAAAGCAAGGCCAGCTACACTGTTCCAATCCCACGCTCTGTGATGGGGCGTGCAGCTGCTCCCCTCCAAATAATTCCTGCTTGAGAATGGAAACGCCAGGAATCCTGAGCCCTGCCATTTTTACGGTGCTGCATATAACATCGCCCCATACCCATGTCACCCCTGTGCCAGCTTCACTGCCGTCTCTGCAGCTTTTCCGAGTCGAGCTCACTTTAGTGGGGCTGCTCTGTCTCTCTGGCATTCTGTTGGCTCCCATGACCTGTTGTTTGCAAGGAATGTTGTCCAGGATGACAATGGTCTTTTAACTCCCAACCCACTGAGATGAACAGATGTCTTCAATACCAACTACGGACATCAGCTGTTGGGTCCCTCAGGCTATATGGTGACCTGGTTGCAAATGAAGGAATAGCAACAGCTGCTCGGCGTGCCACTGGTGACACGAGTACAATGACTGTCTCCATGGGGAGGCCAGTAACTGCTCCGAAGCAGCAACTCGACTAAAGTGAAATGACTTCACGTGTCCGTATGGACTCTCCTCTGTATTAACCGAACTGTGATCAGCTCGTCCAGGGCAGCCTGCTACGGCATGCACCTGTCTGAGAGCTGGGCAGAGACCCGAGTCTGCCTTTGAATGCGTCTTCTCTGTGCCCCCACATGTTCCAGCGCCCTCGCTACCAGACTGCATGGCTAGAACGTGTGGGAGACAAAGCTGTTCCCAGGCTGTGCAGTTGTGTGCTGGAGCAACTTGCGAGGTGTCGATCAAAGACTGGGCTGTGCTGGACTAGCTGTAAAGCAACTAAATGCAGAGGCGGCCAGAGACACTCTGTGCTATGATCCAGAGTCCTGGTTCCACATCCTGTCTGTCACCACCTTGGCCAGCAGGGTTGTTAGCGGGACCCTTATATTGGTCTGTGGTGACTGGTCTTGGCCCATCCAGGAGCCGCATTGCCCAGCTTTGGGGGGGAGCCCTGACCAGCTCTTAGCAGCTGTCACAAGGTCACCAGCAGGGAGGGGATCCAAGCCCGAGGGACCCCTTTATCATGGGAACCCCAACAGAGGTGCTGAAAGTGGAGGACTCTAGGGATGGCCAGGTGAGTTCGGGCTCTGACCCATCTGGGATAGGGCTGGGAGTCCACAGTGGGCACATGTGTGCTGTGTCTCATAAGCGAACTCCTCCTGAAGGACACAGGTGGGTAAAGGAACCAGGTTTCTCAGGGTTGGTCCTGGCTTTGTGGTAGATGGCCCAGTGTGCCAGGAACTCCCTGGGGCCACCTGCAATATCCCAGGTTTTCATGTAATCAATCCAAGCACTTGGGGTTTGCTTTTCCCAGCTGCCCAGTGCTAGTTCAGGGCGCAATGGGTAGCGCTGGCTGCCTGGAGCATGCAGGCTGGTGGGAGGAGTGCTCCCTGCGGCCAGGGGAGGAGCTGGGGGGAGAGGGTTTGAGAATGGCATTGCCTAGCCCCTGCAGGTGGGGAGGCTGCTCTGGCACAGGGAGTGGATTGATCTGCAGCAGGATGGTTCTTGTAGCTGCCTGTATTAGGGATTGAGTGAGGCCGCTGCAGCGTGTCACAAGGACAGGCCCAGAGAAGCAGGGTGACCCAGTCAGGCTGACCAGCCTGGCACTTGAGACCTGGTTCCGTTCCTCACTCCATCCTCCCGGTGCCTCCTTTCCCTTCCTGATGGGGCTGCGAGGGAACGACACTAGGGACTGTGAGGTGGTGGATGCTGTCGTGACGGGTCTGTGTGAGTTCCGTCAATAGGCCGCGTCTGCAGCATTCAGCAGGAAAAGACGTGTTACAAAATGTCAAGAGAGTCACCTCTGAGAGCGATGCTCGGGCGACTCCCTGGCAGGCTGGGCACCAGCTCAGGGTCTCCAACAAGCTCTTTGGTAATGCCTTGGAGCTACTGAGCCACGGAACCGGCTAGTGGGGACGTGGATGGAATCTGGGGTTTTAATTTGCTGTGAAGGTTGCGCTGAGGGCCTTGGCTGCGTTTTGTAGTGAGAACAGGACACGTCTCAAGAGACAGGTTATTCCCATGTCTATTGGCACGTGGTCGTTTTTTATGAAGGACGGGGGCAATTAAGTTGGTGCCAACACTAAATGGCACTTGTGCATATTGCACAAGTCTCCAGAAGTGAGTGTACAGTTGTCAAGTTCTTTGAGAAAGTTGTAGGACTTTTGTGGAGAATACTGTGGAGACACCAAGACTACTAGTGGCTCTTCGGTGCGGGTGGGGCGCAGTCTGTCTGAGGATGCTCAGACTCATGTTCTAGATTCCTGGCCTCCTTGTGCACAGGTCCATCAGGAGTTCTTGGACCAGGTCGTTAGACCTCTCACACTCTCCCAGTAACCGCTGCACTCTTGCTTTCCTTACGTATTCTGGGACCCAGCAGTGATAGCTGAATTGTTAGACACGCGCTGGGGCCGTAGCTCCTACCCACCCGAGCACAGCCTACAGCTGGGTGTATTGTTCAGTACAAGGATGTTTATGTGCCAAACTTGGAGAAGGCGGGAAAAGAATGTTCAACGAGACAAAACAAAGCCCAGGCAATAACTAACTGGCCCTTTGGGGACGATGTTGGTTTTGGAAGATATATCAAAGGCACATCGTCCGCACAAGCACAAATTGTCTCGCAGATCATTGGGATAGGCCCGTGCTGGTGTGAAGAGGTGCCTCTCTTCTGCAGTCCATGGAGCAGGGATCATTCATGCCAGAGGGAAAGCTGGCCTGTCCGCTACTCAATCCTGAGCCGAGTCAATACCAAGCTATTGATCAAAGTTAGCTTTAGGCACTCACAGGCCTCAGGAACAACCCTGCAAACTCTTATTCACTTCACTGGGATGCTACAGCATCAGACCCTTCGCCGTGGCCATTCCCTCCACTGGGCTGGAATTCTCAGATTTCCGGCACTGTTTTGCCATCCAGACTTTCTCCAAAATAGAGCCTGGGAAAGATGGACGATTCTTCCGGAGAAGAACAAACAAAGTCCCATTAAAACAGAAGAATACTGGGGAGCACGGAGATATAATTGGATTAGATCTTTATCTGATCTTTCTATTTGTAGAGGGAGGCGTGAGCAGTCCTGGGGCTGCAGAGAGTTAATCAGTAAGGCCAGGGGGTGCCTTCTGTTCCTCCACAGGGGGTGTAATTTTATCTAAGGGATTTAACTTTTATTGACTAATAACAATGTTTTACAGAGAGAGAACCAGGGACACAAGCCAAAGGAACGTGCCTGCGCTTCAGGAAAAGAGACCAGCTCACAGCGATATTTTGATTTTGTTTTTTTATTTGATTGCTTAGTACTGAGATGATTTTAATCCTCCAGCAGCAAAGAGACTAAAAGAATCAAGCCAGAATGCAAATGGTTATGTTAGGAGATGGGTTTCTTTACAGCTCTGATTGTCTGAACTTTCACAAGAGAAAATGGACCCTGAAAAGGGAAGTGTTTACGAAAGAGTTTGTTGTAACTGCTGTCTAACGCTTCCCCTTTATCATTGATTACCCAGTCTATGTAGCTTATTTATCTGGTGGGAAACAGAAGCCCATTCAGCCAGCTCCTCCCAAATCATTGAGTTTCTAATTAACTTTAGGGTTTTTATTATAATCTCTTTTACTCGAGTGCTCCTGGTTGATGCATAGGATTGTCCCACACTGGACAGTCATTCTGCTGCAGAAATAGGTAAGTGGCAGATCCACACATGGTAGAACTGGAATAGCCGTGAAACTCATTTATTGTGTATGGGTTTGTCTAGTGGTCAAAAGAAAGTCTGCACGAGAACTCTCTGGGCACCCAGAATGCACCAGCCAATGCAGCAAGGGGTGTCAACAGTGCTTTGAAGTACTTAGCAAAATAATGAAAACACAGCAGTGCTGGCTAACTTTGTCTAGCTGACTTCTCCCGCCACTTTACCTCCCAGCAATCTGCCGGCGAGCCCTTTTATCCAGCACATACAACTAATCCCTTAAAGTAGTCAAGTGCTTGAGAAATGTTGAAATTTTAATGTATGTTAAAAGGGTATTAAATTCTAAACCAAAATGTATATGGAAATATGACATTTAAATATTTTTAGCTTTCAGGAATCTGGGGGCTTAAATTTTATAATACAGACAAATTTTATCATTTTAAAAAGAATTAGCATTGAAATATTTCTTGTATCTCCATGTTGAGTTAATGCATAAAGATCTGAAAACAGCCTGGGGCAGTTATGCAGATGACACGGAAATCGCATACTGTAAACCAGCAACGCTCACATTGCGTGACTCTGAAGCACACGGCCAGCCTGGAAAGAAGGAAAGCGGGGTTTCCTAAACTGAAAGACAGCACGGTACATGGCATTCCAGTCCTGTCCGGAGCCCTGCTCCCTTCTAACGTGACTGAGTATGGCTTTAATAGTCTGGGTTTTTTTAAATCCATATTCATGTTGCGGGGGTGAGTGTGTTCAGTGTAACCATTAGCGGAGGGTGTTAAATGGATAGTTCTAAAAGTGTTCAATGAAATCAGGTTATAGAGTTTTAAAAGGTTCATCTGATGGCAACAGCCCCCTCTTGCTATGCTAGAAGAACCCAGCAGAACGAAAGCAGCTGTAGAATTGCAAACACATGGGAGTGCGACGCTTGATTGTTTTAGGTTTCTTGTTTCCTGGAGGTATTATTTCAGGTGTTCTGGGTGCTTGGGGGAAGCTGTTTATTATAGCCTGTAAACTCTGGAGGCCCCAATGGAAGCTTAACCTCTCAGATGCTGGAATCCTCTGGCACTGTGGCCAGAGGAAGTCGGGAGGACCTGCATGTACGATCATAGATTTTTAAGGCCAGAGGAGACCATTACGATCCTCTAGCCTATCCCAGGCCAGGGAATTTCTCCCAGTGATTCCTGCATCCAGCCCAGAAGCATAACTATTCTTTGTAAGAAAACGCCAAACAAGATGAACATTCCAAAAAAAGCCAGTAACCCGGACACCCGAGCAGGAGATACCAGAAAGGATGTGGAGTGCATGGTATACACATCCCTGCCGATGATGGGCCCCTCAGGCCCATGTGGGTGCTGGGGGCCTCTCACACAAATGTGACACAATGTAAGCCCTCTCTGCCGCAGATTCCCCGAGTGACTCCTTCCGAGAAGGACGTGTCCCATTTGGCATAATGCTGACCTGCCCTGGGCTAGGTCTAGAGGCTCCTCTAAAGGCTTGCTGGGAATGCTCAGTAAACCCCAGCAGCACCGTTGTAATGTTCTCTTGAACTCAACTAATCTCTTCCACGTCAGACAATGAGGGGTGACTGGGTGTGGTCTCTGGCCCATGTTTTATCTCAGAGTTTTACACTGATGCTGTCAGATCAGGGCTACCAGAGCAAGAGGGCATAGTTCAGGCCTGTAAGTCTGACTTGAGGGAGGATACCTCCGTCAAGGTGGGATGGGTTTGTAGCTGCCTTCCAGCCAACTCATCTTTGCCAGGCTGGTAGAACTGGGGGAGCTCGAGTTCTCATCTGCGGTTTATACTGTTCCAGTTGGTCAGAGACTTACGCTCCCTCTGCAGGATCACGGCAACATTTGATTTTCCCCCATTGCCTCCGGGCAGCCACCCCTCAAACCCTCTGCTCTAGAAGCTGGGAAGCGTCCTAGTTTTCAGTTGCCGGTGTATGGCCCAGTTGTGAAATCTCTCCAGGCTTTTTGCTCAGTCCTTCCTCAGGCAAAAGGCCCACTGGTGCAGCACAGATTCAGGAGGCCTAAACCCACGCACTAAGGTGATGCAGGGTGAGCATCCTGGCTTGTGTGAGGCTTTCAGCCCACCATCAGATGCAGGGGTTGTGTGAGGTGGGCTGTTAGTGGCACTTCCACACAGGTCCTGCATTTAATTTCTCTGAGGTGCTTTGTGGAATAGTGTCCTATGAGTCTGTCCCTGGGGGGCAGGGGAGGGATAGGCCAAGAGCTGCACCCTGAAGAGCTGTGTTGGGAGACTGCGTTGTCTGGCCTCCTTGCTGGCTCTCCCAATTGCTGCTTTTTCCCCACCCCCGGCAGTTCTTTATAAACCTAGCCGCAGAAATGCCTCCATTGTACCCTGCACATCAAGGCGGTGTGGGATTCCCAAGCAAACCAAAGGCAGGTGGGTGTTGAGGGCAGGAGATCACTTATTCTAGCGGTTGCATAATATGGAGGCTCCAACGGGTGCCAGTGCAGGGCTTGTAGGAGATAAATCTGAGGCGAGGGTTAATGGGAAGAAATCCTACCGTAGCAGCGTAGTGTCGTGCTAAACAAGGCCTGAGACGGCGAGAGGGAGCGACTGGGCTAGATCCGCTAATGGGCCTCTTCGCATTCTTTCAGCACGGAGAGAATTAATACACGCCGGATGATAAATTGCAGCTAATCATCAGCTGTGTACAAACAAATTTTATAGCAGCTCCTCTTTGTAAGTAGCCCTCTGGGGCATTCGGGAGACGGGCGTAAAGCTGGTAAATAGCAAAAGGAGGTCAAGTCCTGTGCTGAGCTCCAACTCTCCGAACAATTGCGGCTCAGAGTCAGGTCAGAGTGTTGTAACTCAAGAACAGGCAGGCTCCATTTGCAGGCTGTTTAGGGTGAGCAAAATAGTTCAGTACTAAACCCCTCATTCTCCAAACGAGAGGCTGCTGGGGAAATCTGCCACTCCGGGGTCATGGCTGCCGTCAAATGCCAGGGGATTAACGTGCAGAGCCACTGCAAAGGTCTCCCTCTGCAAAGGGAGCATTGTGCGAATTCTCTCCTCTTTGGTTTGTTTTGACTGTAAGTAAATAACCATTCCGAATGCAGATGGGCTCAGAGCAAGCGAGTGCACATCAGCTGGTTTACTTCCCATGGCCTCAAGATGGCAAGCAAGGTATGTAAAGCAAGCCCGGCTCGGATCTGTTTGCAGAACAAAGACACATTAGCCCATCACCTCTGGGCTTGAACATACTCTATCCCGGAGAAACCAAGGCGTGCAGGAGCCCTTTCAAAAACTTTAATTATTGGGGCAAAAGCCTGACTCAAACAGCATGTTTATTTTTCATACACAGTGGAAGGAACCCCAGGTTCAGAAAGAAAAGATGCTATTTCATTATCGAATTCAGGCTTATTTCATTTTCCATCACCATACGACATTTAAATATTGCTTCCTTCAAGCAATGGAGTCAGACTGACATTCCCAAGAACACATTCGTTCAGACACCTTGGCAAAATGACAGGCTTAGAGTCTCCAGAATTTCCCTGCTCTTGTGTCGTGTCACACGGGAGCATGTCACATTAGGTTACTTTTTAAATGTAGATCCTCGGAAATTCCACCTCTTGCTACTCTAGACAACCACTGTTGCTGCTTGGCAGGAAAATGGGGCAGCATTGGTAACCAAAAGACCTGATTGTCCGAATGATATTAAGTCATACATGGGCTACATTAATACAATAAATACCAAGACTATTAGACACTGTCTAGCATTGTCTATTATAAAATTGACTCCAAACTACTGAGGGCGACTCTAAGCAGCACAGAATCCATTTTTTCTGCTTGCACCACAATTTGTACTGTTACAATACTGAATTTAAACCCATCCTGTGTATACATCATCTCCAATGTGCCGATTCTAAATTACACTGCATATTAAAGGTGAGTTATTAGCTCCATAAATATCTCCTTATATAGCTAGTCTCTGAAAGGGCTTGCAGGATAGCAGGCCTTTCTGCATGGGGATTGCTTGCTCTGGCTCTTTCACTCTGAAGTTTGGCTCATCCTGTTATGATCTTTAGGGGGAAGATAAAAACAACTTATCCGTCTGACAGAAGAAGGGACTAAGTGCTGGTGGTTCGATTTCTTTCCCTTTTCTTTGCTGTCAGGGAGGCAAGCTGCTCTTTCTCTCTGCTGAGGAACGTCACAATACCACTGGCAGAACATCAGGATTAATTAGACCAAATGGAGAAGCCATAGCTGAATGGCGGGAAGGAGTGCTGTGAGCTCCAGAGCTGTCTGGCAGCCACACTGGGAGTGGCCAGCAAACGGCCAACTGGCCAATGACTTATGGAAACAGCTGAGTACTAGACACAGCCAACCTGAGTGCTTTGGGGGGCACAAATAGGTTTGAAATGCAAACAAACTCGGAGCCCCCTGCCCTTCCCTACCACCGACATGCTTTCCTGTAAACACCACCATTTAGAGAATTTCCCTGCTCTTGTGTCGTGTCACACGGGAGCATGTCACATCAGGTTGCGTCAGTCACGAAGCTCAGGGACGTGACAAGACTGATGTTATGTGTCATAACACGACGTGTCTGCAGGGACATTGAAAAAAAAAGTCATTGTCTCCCGAGCACCGTTCCTGGCACTGCGAGGCGGTGGGGCAGGGAGGCCTTGGCTTGGGCCTGCTGACAATGCACAAGAGGCCTGGGGTGAGGGCCAAGGAGTTGTCTGCTCCCCAAAATGTTAGGGTTAATTGGTAGCCTGCAGCCCTTCTGGGAAAACTGCTTGTCCCCTCCCCACTACCGAATTGAACCAGCTGTAGGAGATGCTTTTGGCATGTTCGCCCTAGCGTGCTATGGTCCTGATTCAGCAGCCCGTCCTCTCAAGCAAAGCCCTTAAGTGAAAAGTGATTCACTTTAAGCATATGCTTACATGCCGTGCTGAATCAGGGCCTAGGTTAGATACAAATCCACCAAGCAGAGACTGGCTGTTCAGTTCCAGCTCATTAAAGGTGAGCTGCAAAGGACTAATTTAAACCAGACCTTGTGCCTTTTCTTGAATCTTGATGGTCCCTGAGGAATTTTTTTCTTATATTTACATTAGAAATTCAGGTCTCTTTTTCTGACTCTCTACCACTCCATGAGGCCCTGGAGAACTAGCCTCAGGATTTATAACCTTACTGGACCAGTGAAGTGAAACCTGATTCAGAGATCTGCATGGGAAACATTATTCCTGGCCTGTGAACATTTTGGAGATTTCAGAATTTTTCCTGTTACGCACGAGGCTGAAACTGTGACCTTTGGCTGCTTCGTGGGACAAGGTGTCTCTTGCTGGAAACCTCCCAGCTCTCTCTGCGGGTTAACTGAGGAGGAAAGGCATCACAGTCAGATTGTTTTAAACACTCGCAAACATGCCAGCGCACACAGAGGAAAAGTTCTTTGGTAAGGAACCAGCTGTTTAGCCCTCCAACTCAGGGCTTGGCAAGGTCCCCACAGGTGCTCTGATTCAGCTGTGTGGGACTCCAGCCCGAGAGAAGCCTTGATGTTCCTGATACTGCTAAGGGAAAAGACAAGCCACAATCACTCTTTTCAGCGAGAGAAAGAGGAAGAGAAACCTTCCTGGCCTGTAAAGATGTAGAAAAAGCCCGTTCCTTCCAGTCCCCCTTCCCATAACAGGGTCTCGGTTCTGGGCTCAGCCCAGGGTGGGGCTGTCATCCAGTCACACAGAATAAGGCCAGTACGGCCAAAACTGCTCCTGGATTAGGCTGCCCAATTGGAAGCAGCGTGGTTCTGATTTCTGGCAGCGCTCAGCACCCATCATTTGAAATGAAGTCATTAGGAGTGGTGGGTGCTCAGCGCCGCCGGAAATCAGGCCCCACGTGCCCCTGGTTGGGGGCCCAAACGCGGAGGTTGCCAAGCGCCTGAGCACTGTTGGAAACACAGCCAGCGGCTTGCAGCAGCCTTCCCCGGGAGAAGGGTGAGATGTGTGGCTAATACGGGCTTAAGATTAATTTCTGCAGGCCCTGACCTACAGGTATTTAACAAGCCCAAAGCCAGTTGGCGGCTCGGTGACCCTTCCGGTGCCAGCTCCTCAGCCATTCTGAGACCAGGCACCAGACACAAGCGACCAGAGCAAAGCCAACTCTTCCAGCACACACAGCCACAAGGGGAGCCACAAACGACAACATGCATATTAATGAGCCCAGAGGAGCCCGGCAGGTTTAGCACACAAAGGCTCAGACACCTGAAATGTGCTGCTGTTTCTCTGCATTCCCTGAGCGGCACGTGGATCTCACGCAGTTCACCTCCAACACCGTGCTCCCAGCTCCCGCAGAAATCGGCCGTAGGTGCCTGAGCTGGGAGCCTTCCCCAGAACTTGGATCCTGAGATGTGGCATGAACCTGGGTCAGGATGAAACATCCCAGCGAAGTGCGCGTGAGAGGTGCGCCTGGTTTAGTCTGTATTACACCAAAGAGGAGGTTCAGGACCAGCTCTAGTGACCTGCCGGTACCTGATTATAAGCCTCGCACTTAAAATTCATTTGGCTCCTGCAGGTGTCAGGGGGTTACTCTTAGTTCCATTTCCTCTGTAACAATGGCTGTGGTTTCTATTAACAGGTGACTCAAGGCGCAGCTGGCTTCCACTTCATGGGGCATTGCGAGAGATCCGACAGCCGATGGTCTTGAGCCAGCGTCCGACTAACGTCCTGGAATGGAGCAGCCCCACTTCCTAGCGAGCCATTCACTCTTGGTTTTAGCTCTTGTGGTCAGTCCCTTCATTCTGTGCCGTGCGCAACTGTCTGGCTGGAAACCTCAGAGCATCTTCTACGAAACAAACTCTTCTTGGCATCCGTCCTGTGATGCCTCTTTGAGGAGTCAGGCCACCCCGCGCGGGGTGCTTGACCTGTTTCCTTGTTGTTAAGTCTTTCAACCGTGGTGACAGCACTTTGTTAATTCCCCTGCCTGGCTCTCTTCCCTCTTTGTTAGGAGCCTAGAAGCTGGAACCTGTTTACCTCAGACCAGACCAGTGAGCCATCTATTAGAGGATCCTCTCCCTGACAGTGGCCGGTTCTAGATGCTTTTCTGGAAGACACAAGCTCCCCAGGGTGGAGGATTCAGTAATAACATGGCCAAGGGGAAGGTTCTTCCCAACCCCAGGGCTGGTCCAATGCCCCAAGCATAAAGGCTACTGATGATCCATGGTTAATTCCATCCTTGCTGTTGAGGCTGTGCAGAGCTGTATAAACAGCTCATGATTTTTGCCTGAATCCAGCTTTGTTGGTCTTTACAGCTGCCTCACAAGTGGATTTTTAAGTGCACCCTGTATCGCAGGGCCAGGGCGTTTCCTTCAGCGTCCCTGGAGGAGCAAAGGAAAGAAGCCGCGTGAGGTGCCCCTGTTGCTAATTAAAGTGTGGTGCAGAGAAACTCTCTCAGGTCTGACTGGCTTGACATTAAGCCCTAAATTTGCTGTAAAAGCAAATGGATATGCACACCCACATCCATAAGGCTTTTAGTTCAGCAACAAGTGAATCCATCAAAGCCCAGCACCTAATTTAATAGCAATAATGAAAGGTGTGCGTCACTATTAATTTAAGCACTCCAACATTAGCCTTGCACTCAGAAACCAGCAAGGCAAAGCTATTTACAAATGAATGTACCAGGGCAATAAATTGAAAGTACGGGTTTGACCCATGGTGGCTGCTTTTTTCACTTATACATAGATATATTTCTGTGGATGCATTTATTCCCCTCTCTTTAGCGAGGCCTCCCTAATTAAGTTGAAGTGGCAGTGAAAGTGCGGCAGTAAGTGTGGAAAGAAGCTGCTAAAAACATATTTAATTCATTATAAATAATCTTTGATACCATAAGGTTGGATAAAGGTTTACAGTATCAGAACAGGCCGCCAAGGAAGGCCAAGGAGATTGCTCGTAAGCAATGAAAGCATTTACATCAAACAATTTAACCTCTGGATAGCGGGGTTAAAAAGGACCGAGGCTGGTGTATGAAACTGTCTGCGCCTGCTGCAATGTCTCTTGGGAGCCACGGTGCCTGCCTCTCCCACACGGCCTGTAGCGATGGCCCTGCAAAAGGAAGGGCCCGGGGGGAGGCCGGGGGCTCTGCCCTCGTGGTGTCAGAGGGACTTAGGGGCCTAACCCTTGGGTGGCACTCTGCAGAGGGGTGTGTGTCACACTAACATGAATTTCCAAACATCTGGAGCAGCCCTTGCTCCATCCTGCTGGGCCTCGTCAGGTGGCTAAGCAATACCGCTGGGGGAGGAACGAAGTTTGCAGACCCCGCGGGGCAGCACAGCAGAGGGAATTTAACTCGGGGTAACAGACTGGAATTGAGGGAGGGGGAAATCCGGACTAAGGCTGGGGACAGACTCAGCTCTCTGGGGAAAGGACAGCGTTCTAAACTAGAGTGACTGCTAGAAAATAGGCTGGGATGGGCATCTCTGACCCATGCCGGCCAACGCACCATGCTGGGGCTTGGCATTGCACGGCCTAGCCACAGGGCACACAGTTTGGCACAGGACTTTTGCTCAAAAGCATACGTTGAGTGTCACGTGTCCCTGCAGCATCGCTTGGCTGTGCCCTAGTGTGTGTGTGTGTGTAGGGGGGAGCCTTGCACACCATGGATGCTACTGAAGGGTAAATGAGATAACACTGATGGACCCAGCCCCCTGGGTTTGGCATTGAGCCCCGACTCCGGGGAGAGCAGAGGACACTCCCAGCTCTTAGTTCAAGTGCTGCCCATCTGTTACTAGGCAAACGCTTGGCTTTACAACCCATCCCGTCAGCTGGTGTCTGAGGCAGAGTGCGCATGATGCTCCCTGCTAGGGCTAGTACGTCCATGCCCACCTGTGAGGTGCTGGCTGCTGCGGGGTCCGGGGCTGGCTGAGAGAAGCGAAAGTACAAGGTGTGGGCATTGGAGACGCTTGGTGAAAAGTGTACATGGCCCATGTGTGTGCCCGGGGTGTGGAGCTGCTGTGTCAGCGTGTGCGATGCGTGGCCCAAGGATGATAATGTATGTGAAAAGGAAGGTGTGTGTCACTCGCATTAAAGGAGTTTAATGTGCTTGGAGTCATGTTATTGTACCCTTGTAGAATATATTATCTGTCATGCTGCCTTTGCAGGCTGTCACCTCACAGAAAGGCTGCAGTGTTCCAGGAAACCATTACCCGACGCTAATGATAGTATCAAAATTGGCCTGCGCTGTGCGGGGAGGCTGCTGGAGAGCCTGGGAGGAGGAGCACTATCATCTTTGGCATCATATCGCAGTGTCTCTCTTTCCCTCAAGCCCCCACGAAGGCTGGGAGCCAGCAGGGAAGGGGGACATTTTCCCCTTCTCTCAGGGCCTCCTTCAGTCCAGGGAGCTCAAAGCATGTTGCAGACTGGAATTCCAGGGCCCAAATGACTCTTGTGAGCGAGGGCCACGTTATCATCGTCATTTTACAGATGGGGAACCTGAGGCAGAGGGGTCGAATGACTTGCCTAAGTGCGACAGTAGCAGAGAGGGGATTGGGATCCTGGCGTCCTGTCTCCCCGTGTTTGATACTAATGCTCACCCTCCCTGTTACACCTCTGCCCAGGGAGCCTGGCCTGCAGGCAGCACCAAATAGCTCAGGTGTCCTGCCCAATGAGTGGGGTTCTGCTGCCTCAGGATCCGGCCCCCAAGGCCCGGCACACGGTGTGGCAGGTCCAGAGGGCACGGTGCCTGTCACAGCCTGGATGCTCCCCGGAGTAGGAGGTTGAGGAGTGGGCACAGCTAACGGGACCTTGGTCCCATGTCCTTCTATCAGCTTTTCCTGTAGCGCACTGAGCTTGCGGCTAGTTTGCATTTCGGCTGGTTCTTTCCCTTCCCCCAACGCCCAGGTGGCTTGCCAGGGCTAATGGCTCTGCAGGGGTGTCTCCATCTCAGGGTCACGGAGGCGTCAGGCGCTTCCCGGCCCAGGGGTAAAGCAGGACAGAGTTCACGACTGCCGAGTTCGCCAGTGGCAGGTGACAAGCGTTTTGTGAGTGCGGAGAGCTGGGAAAGTGCAGGGCGCTGTCAGTGTGGCGGTGGCATGATGTGGTCCTTGGGCCCAGGAGACCCTTCTGCCCAGCCCAAGCTGTGTGCTTGGGGGCATGTGCTGGCTTCTTGCCAATCCGTTCTGGGGTCTGGGAATGCTGAACAGACCAGCCGCTCTAACAGCCAGGCTCCCGCTGGGTTTTGGGGCTGGTTCCTGGATTCGTTCTGCTGCAGCCGGCCGGGAAGCTGAGCATTTTGGACCCATGTGCCATGATCCCATTGGTCCATCGCTTGGGTTTGTGTCATCCTGGGACCCGGGTCCCGCTTGCCCTGAGCCTTGGGCCCTTGTTGTGCCAGTACAGAGCGAGTGCCCAATGCTCCAATACTAACGTTTGGCCCCAGGCACAAGCGAAGCCCAAGGTGCAAGGTCAGCCGCCATGTTTCGTGGTCAAAGACAAAGCTGCAAAACCACTTGTGACCCCAGTAATGAGCCCGTCGAAGCAGTCACCGGCTTCTGCTATTGGGGTTCTAGACTCATCAGTTCCTCCAACTCTCACGCGGCGGTTCTGCACCAGATCGGCACTGCAGCGTCTGCCATGGGACTCAACATCATCTCGCCTCGACAACCACGCTCAGGCTTGATTCGAGCTGGCTCCTCTGTGTACTGCTGTATGGTTGTGAAACGGACACTGCTGCTCAGTCCACACAAAATGCCAACGTCGTCTATTGGGCGTAAAGCAGAACAACGTCACTGGTCACGCAGATGTTGCCAGTCACTCCAGTTTACAGACTACTGGGGGCTTGTCTGCCGCCGGCATCTTGTGCTTTTCGGACATGGCACGAGACGTTCCAGCCAACCGAGGGGTGGAGGTGGCCCAGAGGCAGACGCCCCATCACCTGGATGCATCACGTCTGATCCGCCATAGGACTCTTGGCCCCTCAAGCCTTAGTGGCCGCACAGGACCAGCCCGAAAGGTGAACAATCGATAGAGCCAACCGCTCGGCTAAGCACTGATGGTGGCAGAGGCGCGGTCAATGGTGAGCTTGCGGCAGGTGACATTGCTCTCGTTCGGACTCTGCTGAGGTGGGAGTGCTGCTTTAGGACATGCCAAACTGCAGACGGCGGGGAGAGGCTGAGTGCCGGTGCTGAGCAATGCCTCCCTTCTGACTCTGGGCGGGATAGTGCTGGTGATACCCGGCGACAGCTGTCAGGGCATGGGAAGCTCTTGGGGAGCATTTGGTTCTTACGAGCTGGCAGTTGAGGACTGGGCAAACCTGAGTCAAACTGGGGAGCAGCCTCTTCGATTCTGTAGCATTTGTCCAGCGGCAAATAGCAGGCGGTGCTTTGGGGAGGCAGTGCTGGCCTGGCAAGGGACCAGGGACCACTCCCCCGGCCAGGGCAGGGGAAAGACTGGCCCTGCAGGTGTTCCTGTCTGATTTGTGGGGCCTTTGCCTGGGGGTGAACACTTGAAATTGGGCGATGACTTTTTCTCTCAGGCCCTTTCCTGCTATGGGGGTGAGATGGAGCTGAGGGGCCCAGAGTGCCCCACACCTACCCCCGGCTCCAGGTCCCCAAATTGTCATTTCTGGGGCCATGGAGCAGGTTGCTGGGCTCTCTCTTCAAGCTGGGTCCTGGGCACCAGGCCGGTGCCCTCCAGGCAGCGCTGATCCCAGGTGGGAACCGAGGCATGGACAGCGTCAGGGGGTCTCCTTGTTGCTGCGTGGATAGTTTGGGACCTTGGGCCATACTAGGGAGGCAAGGCCAGCAGTGTAGATAGCGACTCTCCCCCTGCATTCTGGGGGTCCCTCCCCTTCTTTTGGGGTGTCCCCTGGGAGATCGGAAGACTTGTCTCAGCTTTCTCTGGCTAAGGATTTGCCCTCCCGTCCAGCCCTTGGTTGCTCTTTGCAGCGTGCTGCGTGAGCAGCTGGCCTGGACCGCTCCCCGGAAAGAATTCCAGGCCTGCTTTGGACCAGGGACAAGAATGGTTTTCAACAAGCAAGGAAATGCTGATGGGAGGCCTGGTTCCAGGAACCACTCCAATAGGGCCAGCACGGAGCCGGCAGCCGAAGCAGCCAGTGGGGCTATGGATTTCTGGTTCGCTGAGCTCACCGAGATGACACTGTTTGTGGCAGTGCCTGTGCCAGCCCACACAGCGATGGGGGCTGCGTTTCTGGTAACGGGGAGCTGTGGGAGGGGCCACATGCCCCAGCTCCCTGGAAGGCAGTTCAAGAGCCCGGAATAGAGCCGGGGGGTAGAATGTGCTCCTGGTACAGACAGAAGGGGGGAGGGGAAAGGGGCTGTGGAGCAGCATGGTGCCGTTTTGTTGGGACAGTGCCTCTGTGTAACACGTGGGATTTAACATGCCTTTGGTAAGACAATTACAAGGGTTTGCATTTCAGCATCCCCCCCATCACATGGGGAAACTGAGGCACGGCGGGTCAGTGAGTGGTCACACAAGAAATCGGGATTAGAAAGAGGATATTTCTGGCTTCCAGCCTTATGCTCAGCGCACAAGGAACCTGGCCTCTCAAGCGTTGTAGGATCTCAAGCCCTTTAATGATTGTGGTCTCGTTGTGCCTCCAACTTTAGAGCCACTGAGATCCTTTAATGAGGGCCATATAAATAACGAGTTAGATAGTTACATGATTGGGTGTATGGGGCTGAATGGATGGACAGAGAGTGTTTATGGGGGGGTGGCTGGCTGGGGAGTGTGCGTATAGGGGTAGGGATGGGAGGATAGAGGTGTGTGAATGGGGATGGGTGGGTGAGTGGGTGGATGGATAGAGGGGTGTATATAGGGATGGGTATGGATGGGGTGGGTAGATAGATGGGTAGAGGGGTGGGTATGGGTGTGTGAATGGATGGATGGAGAGAGGGTTGTGTATAGGGATAGATGAAGGATGGGTATGGATGGGGTGGGTAGATAGATGGCTAGAAGGGTGGGTATGGGTGTGTGAGTGGATGGATGGATAGAGGGGTGTGTATAGGGATGGGTATGGATGGGGTGGGTAGATAGATGGCTAGAAGGGTGTGTATAGGGATGGGTGAGTGGATGGATGGATGGATGGATGGGGTGGATAGGTAGATGGCTAGAAGGGTGGGTATAGGGATGAGTGAGTGGATGGATGGATAGATAGAGGGGTGTGTAGAGGGATGGGTGAGTGGATGGATGGATGGATGAGGTGGGTAGATGGATGGCTAGAAGGGTGGGTATGGGTGTGTGAGTGGATGGATGGATAGAGGGGTGTGTATAGGGATGGGTATGGATGGGGTGGGTAGATAGATGGCTAGAAGGGTGTGTATAGGGATGGGTGAGTGGATGGATGGATGGATGGGGTGGGTATGTAGATGGCTAGAAGGGTGGGTATAGGGATGGATGAGTGGATGGATGGATGGATGGGGTGGGTAGGTAGATGGCTAGAAGGGTGGGTATAGGGATGGGTGAGTGGATGGATGGATGGATGGATGGATGGGGTGGGTAGGTAGATGGCTAGAAGGGTGGGTATAGGGATGGGTGAGTGGATGGATGGATGGATGGGGTGGGTATGTAGATGGCTAGAAGGGTGGGTATAGGGATGGATGAGTGGATGGATGGATGGATGGGGTGGGTAGGTAGATGGCTAGAAGGGTGGGTATAGGGATGGGTGAGTGGATGGATGGATGGATGGGGTGGGTATGTAGATGGCTAGAAGGGTGGGTATAGGGATGGATGAGTGGATGGATGGATGGATGGGGTGGGTAGGTAGATGGCTAGAAGGGTGGGTATAGGGATGGGTGAGTGGATGGATGGATGGATGGGGTGGGTATGTAGATGGCTAGAAGGGTGGGTATAGGGATGGATGAGTGGATGGATGGATGGATGGGGTGGGTAGGTAGATGGCTAGAAGGGTGGGTATAGGGATGGGTGAGTGGATGGATGGATGGATGGGGTGGGTATGTAGATGGCTAGAAGGGTGGGTATAGGGATGGATGAGTGGATGGATGGATGGATGGGGTGGGTAGGTAGATGGCTAGAAGGGTGGGTATAGGGATGGGTGAGTGGATGGATGGATGGATGGGGTGGGTAGGTAGATGGCTAGAAGGGTGGGTATAGGGATGGGTGAGTGGATGGATGGATGGATGGGGTGGGTAGGTAGATGGCTAGAAGGGTGGGTATAGGGATGGGTGAGTGGATGGATGGATGGATGGGGTGGGTAGGTAGATGGCTAGAAGGGTGGGTATAGGGATGGGTGAGTGGATGGATGGATGGATGGGGTGGGTAGGTAGATGGCTAGAAGGGTGGGTATAGGGATGGGTGAGTGGATGGATGGATGGATGGGGTGGGTAGGTAGATGGCTAGAAGGGTGGGTATAGGGATGGGTGAGTGGATGGATGGATGGATGGGGTGGGTAGGTAGATGGCTAGAAGGGTGGGTATAGGGATGGGTGAGTGGATGGATGGATGGATGGGGTGGGTAGGTAGATGGCTAGAAGGGTGGGTATAGGGATGGGTGAGTGGATGGATGGATGGATGGGGTGGGTATGTAGATGGCTAGAAGGGTGGGTATAGGGATGGATGAGTGGATGGATGGATGGATGGGGTGGGTAGGTAGATGGCTAGAAGGGTGGGTATAGGGATGGGTGAGTGGATGGATGGATGGATGGGGTGGGTATGTAGATGGCTAGAAGGGTGGGTATAGGGATGGATGAGTGGATGGATGGATGGATGGGGTGGGTAGGTAGATGGCTAGAAGGGTGGGTATAGGGATGGGTGAGTGGATGGATGGATGGATGGGGTGGGTATGTAGATGGCTAGAAGGGTGGGTATAGGGATGGATGAGTGGATGGATGGATGGATGGGGTGGGTAGGTAGATGGCTAGAAGGGTGGGTATAGGGATGGGTGAGTGGATGGATGGATGGATGGGGTGGGTATGTAGATGGCTAGAAGGGTGGGTATAGGGATGGATGAGTGGATGGATGGATGGATGGGGTGGGTAGGTAGATGGCTAGAAGGGTGGGTATAGGGATGGGTGAGTGGATGGATGGATGGATGGGGTGGGTATGTAGATGGCTAGAAGGGTGGGTATAGGGATGGATGAGTGGATGGATGGATGGATGGGGTGGGTAGGTAGATGGCTAGAAGGGTGGGTATAGGGATGGGTGAGTGGATGGATGGATGGATGGGGTGGGTAGGTAGATGGCTAGAAGGGTGGGTATAGGGATGGGTGAGTGGATGGATGGATGGATGGGGTGGGTAGGTAGATGGCTAGAAGGGTGGGTATAGGGATGGGTGAGTGGATGGATGGATGGATGGGGTGGGTAGGTAGATGGCTAGAAGGGTGGGTATAGGGATGGGTGAGTGGATGGATGGATGGATGGGGTGGGTAGGTAGATGGCTAGAAGGGTGGGTATAGGGATGGGTGAGTGGATGGATGGATGGATGGGGTGGGTAGGTAGATGGCTAGAAGGGTGGGTATAGGGATGGGTGAGTGGATGGATGGATGGATGGGGTGGGTAGGTAGATGGCTAGAAGGGTGGGTATAGGGATGGGTGAGTGGATGGATGGATGGATGGGGTGGGTAGGTAGATGGCTAGAAGGGTGGGTATAGGGATGGGTGAGTGGATGGATGGATGGATGGGGTGGGTATGTAGATGGCTAGAAGGGTGGGTATAGGGATGGATGAGTGGATGGATGGATGGATGGATGGGGTGGATAGGTAGATGGCTAGAAGGGTGGGTATAGGGATGAGTGAGTGGATGGATGGATAGATAGAGGGGTGTGTAGAGGGATGGGTGAGTGGATGGATGGATGGATGAGGTGGGTAGATGGATGGCTAGAAGGGTGGGTATAGGGATGAGTGAGTGGATGGATGGGGATGGTGGATAATCTGCAGCACAATCCAGTACATGGAAGCTGCTGGTTTCCTATAAATACCCTCATGATCACCGTGCTGCCCCTGGTTGCTGCGTGTGCGTGAGACGTGCCATACACAGCAGCGCGGCCGGAGTGAGCGACACGCACAAACCCGGCTATTGTGCTATGGCAGGTCTTGAGTTTGAGAGAATAAAGTTGCAGAATCGGCTCCCTTGGATTTCCCATTTCCACCCTCCAGCGCAGGGCTCAGCCAAGTGCCATGCGGCCGAGCTAGTCCCCTTGTGTACCCAGCAGACAGGGCTGGACTTTAGGAGACTGCTGCCAAGTAGCCGGGTGGATGTTACGGGGGTTGCCAGCATTTGCCAGCCCCTCTGGTGCCGTCTGACCCGGCATGGGCGTTATTTCCTGCCCCTAGAGAGGCAAAGTGCGGTATGTCACATGCCCTTGTGCCGTGCCAACAAATGCTGGCTCTGCTGGGCCCAGGGTTCGTACCGATACAAAGCCCCATGCAGTGGCGCTGCGCTCATGCAGCATGTTCTATAAGGAGTGACTGGGATCAAAGCAAATGCCCCCCACTCGCATATGGCTGTGTCTGTCTCCGCGTGCCAGCCCCCCCACCTTCATAGCCCTAACCAGGACCGAGTTTCCGTACTGGAGAGGCAGTGCACGGCATAAAGCAAGTTAGTAACCCAAGAGGCATGCTGAAGGCAGCTAAATATTGCTCTTTCTTCCCTGGCTAGGTGACATTAAAACGGGCAAGAACATTCTTTTTTGGAGTGTAATCTCGCACCTGCTACAGGAAGCCGTGTAAACCGATAAACTGCCGATTAAATGACTGCCACCCGCCACTTCAGTCCCTTGCTGTTAATTTCACACGTTGTGCAACCCACTGCTTTCAGGGCCTGTCAATTCCACCTAATCGCAGGAGGCACTAAAACACTCTGCCCTGACAGTCCCAGATCAAGAAACTCCTAACTCCGAACGCCGGTGGCTTGCATACATCACTTACGCACAAATCAGCAAGATGCCAGCAAGGAGGAATTATGTCAGATGACAGCACAGACACGAGGTACATATTGCAGAACTGAAGCAGCCTTGACAAATTACAGCGAGGTGCTGCTGAGCTGGTGAGGGGCAGCAGTTCCCGCGCTGTGCTATGCCCGTGCAGCCATGAACAGGGCCGGCTCTAGGCACCAGCAAAACAAGCTGGTGCTTGGGGCGGCACATTTGTAGGGGCGGCCTGGCCGGCGCCAGAATGCTGCCCCTGCCGCCCCTAAAAATGTGCCCCCGGCCGCCCTAGCTCACCTCCGCTGCTGCTGCCAGGGCGCGCGAAACAGCTGATTCACACGCCGCTACTCGCCCCCCCTCCCTCCCAGGCTCTCAAACCTGGAAGGGAGGGGGAGATCCCAAGCGGCCGTTTCGCGCACCGCTGCTCCCCCTCCGTCCCAGGCTCTCAAACCTGGAAGGGAGGGGGAGATCCCAAGCGGCCGTTTCGCGCACCGCTGCTCCCCCTCCGTCCCAGGCTCTCAAACCTGGAAGGGAGGGGGAGATCCCAAGCGGCCGTTTCGCGCACCGCTGCTCCCCCTC